>NC_056736.1:755674928-755769928 GCF_019279795.1 Protopterus annectens
TTTTTTGCCATTATAGTGACATTGTGTTGGCCATTTATCTTATCCCCCTTGTGACCTTATGCATATAGTGACATTGTATCGGCCAGTTATCTTTTCCCCCTTGTGACCTTATGCATATAGTGACATTGTATCAGCCATTTGTCTTATCCCCCTTGTGACCTTATGCATATAGTGACAATATATCGGCCATTTATCTTGCCCCCCCTTGTGACCTTATGCATGTAGTGACATTCTATCTGCCATTTACCTTGTCCCCCTCTGTACCTTATGCATATAGTGACATTGTATCGGCCATTTATCTTATCCACCTTGTGACCTTATGCATATAGTGACATTGTATCTGCCATTTATCTTACCTCCTTGTGACCTTCTGCATATAGTAACATTGTATCGGCCATTTATCTTATCCCCTTGTGACCTTATGCATATAGTGACATTGTATCTGCCATTTATCTTATCCCCCTTGTGACCTTATGCATATAGTGACATTGTATTGGCCATTTATCTTGCCCACCTTGTGACCTTATGCATGTAGTGACATTGTATCTGCCATTTACCTTGTCCCCCTCTGTACCTTATGCATATAGTGACATTGTATCGGCCATTTATCTTATCCTCCTTGTGACCTTATGCATATAGTGACATTGTATCTGCCGTTGATCATAGGTTCATAGGTTCATAGTTTCATACTACGTTCTCTGCCCTAGGGCATTTATAAGCCTAGCCAGAGTGTGTGTGGCTTTCACCACCCCTTAGGATGAGAATACTATACCCATTAGTTTGCTGTGCCTCTGTCCAGCAGTGACACAGAGATGATTCCCGGGGTAAACCTACGATCTCCCATCCACTCATCAAGATTTCTCTTGAACAGAGTCAGTGAGGGGCTCTGCCTCACATGGACTGGGATTCTGTTCCATAGTGTAGGGAGTCTCTGGGTGATAAATCTGTCCCTCCAGCATGTCCTATTTATATCCGTGCTGAGGTTTAAGTCTCTTGCTCTTGTGGCTCTGGTGGATTTGGATTTTTTGAGGTGGAGCATGTCCATTAATTCCGGGTTGGACATGGCCTTGTATGTCAGGCACAGATCACCTCTGAGCAGACGGTATGCGACTGAATAGAGCTGGAGTTTCTTCAGTCGGGCGATATGACATATGTTTGAGCCCCTTTATCCTTTTGGTGAGGAACTTTTGGTGTCTTTCCAACTGCTGCAGGTGTCGGGTAAGGTACATTCCGAATGGGGCGTTGTACTCAGTCATTGGTCTGATAAGTGAAGAGTACAGGGGTACAATGACCTCTCCTGATCTGGATGTGAATCCCTTCATGATCAGGTGGGCAATGTAGAAGGTCTTCCTAACCACTTTGGCAATGTGAGTGTCAAAAGAGAGGTTACTGTCAACTTGGGTCCCCAGGTCCCTGATAACTTCTTCTGTGTTTAATGGATTACCACCTATGTGGTAATTAGGGGTTACCTTGTTTTTCCCAAAGGGTATGACTATACATTTTTTGGCATTTAGCTTAAGGCTATGGCTCTGGCACCAGTTATCCATTTCTATGAGACCTCTCTGGAGGATGTATGTGTCTGATGGAGTGTCAATTATGGTGCCCAGTTTGCAGTCATCTGCAAATTTTGTCAGCCACAATCCCCTTATGTTTGCCTGCACTTCAGAAAAATAAATGCCGAACAAGAGGGGGCCCAGGACTGAGCCCTGTGGGACACCGCTCATGACAGGCTTAGAGTCTGACATGGCACCAGCAACTCTAACCCTCTGGGTTCTGTCCTGGAGCCAGTTTGCAACCCATCTTGTGACATATGGGTTTATATCTAAGCTGGTGAGCTTTTCTATGATGCCCGAGTGGGGTAATGTGTCGAACTCTTTTGCTAGGTCAAGGTAGGCTGTGTGAACTGCCTTACCCTCATCAATGGCCTTAGTGACTGTTTCGAAAAAGTCGACCAAGTTCAAGAGGCAGGATCTGCCCTTGACAAAGCCAAATTGGGTAGGATCCAGTGTCTGTAGGTCCCCAATGTCTTTATTTATGAGTTCCATTATGATCCTCTCCATAGCTTTGCAGACAAGGCTCGTCAAGCTTATGTGGTGGTAATTTCCAGGGTCCGTAGAAGCACCGCCTCTGTGGAGTGGGACCACAGTTGCCGAACGCCATTCTTTGGGTACGTATCCTGTAGTAAGGCTAAGATTAAACAGCAGCCTTATATGTGGGTTTAGTTCCTCATTGAGTTCGTGTAGCACACAGCTGGGGACACCGTCCCGTCCCATTGATGCTGTGTTTTTTGCTTTAGAGAGAGCAGCTCTCACCTGGGCATCTGAGATGTTTGGGAGGCTAGACTCTGGTGGGATAGATATTTCTCCTTTTGGGTGGGAGGGAGGGGAGAAATTTGCACTGAACCTGTCTGCCAGTATGTTGGCAATGTCTGTGGGTTCAGTGATTTTTGTATCATTTTGGACTAATTCTGAGCATATCTGGGAGTTTCCACCCAGGTTTCTAACATAGCTAAAGAAGGCCTTATGATTGTCTTTTGTGTCTTTAGCGATTTTTCTCTCAAAGTTGGCCTTGGATGATTTTATGAGTGATCGTAGTTTTGCTAGTATTGATCAGAGATGCCTTCCCTTTTAGGGATTTTGCTCTGTCATGTAGTAGCTTTCTCCTCTTGTTGTAGAGTTTGTTTATGGCTGGGGTCCACCAGACCGGGCGCCTGCCTTTGGTGGAAAGGGTCTTGATTTTATTAGGGATTGCTTGATCCATACATTCCTGGAGGTGCTCGTAGAAGGCATTTGTAAGGGTTTCAGCAGCATGGGTTGTGGTTTCCACTGGCTCGGGGGCCTTGAAGGATACCACTCCAGTCTTAAGAAGTGTGAAGTTTGCTTTTGAGAAGTTCTTCACTGTGGTCTTTTTTGCTGGGGTTGGGGGTGGGATGTGGATCTCCAGTGAGATTAATTTATGGTCTGATCTCACCAATGAGGGATATACTTCGGTGTGGAGCATTTTGTCCCCATGTTTGTGATGATCAGGTCTAGTATATTTTCTCCTCTTGTGGGAATGGTGACTAGTTGTTCCATAGCATTTGAGTTTATGAACTCCAGGAACCTTTGGGCTAGGGTGTTGGGGCTTGAGTAATGTTCCCAGTCTATGTTTGGGTAGTTGAAGTCACCCAATATGATGGTGTTTGGAGAGACATTCATACTCTCCAGTGTCTTCAGGAAGGCTGTGTGGGTTTCCTGAGTTTGAGAGGGTGGTCTGTAGCATGCTACAAACTGTAGGGCAGTTTTACCTATGGTTAATTGCACCTGGATGGTCTCCGATGCTTCGTGCATTGCCACTAACCTGGAGGTGTGGGTATCCTTTATGAATATGGATACTCCCCCTCCTTTTGTGGTTCGGTCCGCATTTTGGGGCCGGAACGCATGATATGAGGTATAACCCGATAGTGCTGGGGTGCTCTCAGGAGCCTTGAACCAGGTTTCAGTCACAGCACAGACATCGATGCTCTCCATACTGAGGAGGGCTTTAAGGGTGTGCATCTTGAGGTTTAGACTTTTGGCATTGAGCAGTATTACCCTTAGTTTTTTTCCATTTTTGTTTTCTAGGGCGGTAGGTTTATCATTTGAGCCTTGCCTAAAAAAGGCACTATGGGGGTGGCAAGAGCCTTTGCCAATATCCGGAAGCCCAGGAGTGACAGGTGCAAGCCGTCCCTTGCGAAGCAGCGTGGCTTGTCAAGCATGTCATCCAAGGCAGACAGACATTGGATCCCCTTAGAATGACACCAGTAATTAAGCCAATTATTAAAGCTGATCATTTTGTCTCTGTATTGTGGCATCATTCTTGGTGAGGGTAGGATACTGCTCAGGGTCAGGGTCATACCGGCCTGGGCTACATAATCTGAGAGCTCCTCTATGTCTCTTTTCATGTAGTCCAGGGAGGTATGTCTCAGGTCGTTCACACCGGCATGGACAATGACTGAGTCATACTTGTACTTGCTGTGGAGTGACCTGAGTGCTTGTGTTATGTGGCAGATTCTAGCACCCGACAGGCAGCTTACTGTGATCTTTTCCTTGTTCAGTCTGGTGAGTGGGATGTCAGTGTGTCTGACTATGGAGTCACCTATAACAAGTGTGTCTGGCATTGTGTTTGGCCTTAAGGGCTGTGACTGTTTAGCACACTGACTTTGAGAGCTATGTGTTGCATGTCTTATGTCTTGAGGTGGCAGTTGCTTGGGTGTCTGCTTTGGAGGCCTCTGTAGTTTTGGTAGATTTTTGATCAGTGCCTCCGAGTATGTCTTTGTGTGTTTATGTGTTTGTTTTGCAGTTGTGATAGTTCTATGTGAAACTGGGTTTGTGGTGTGCGTGGTTTCCTTCTCCTCCTGTCTGGTCTTGCCAGTCCTGAGATGAGAGAGCTCAGCCTCCAGTTTGGCTATATAGTTGCATCTCTCACATGTATTTGTGTTTTGTGGGAGAAGGAGTGGGTTGTCTGTGTACATGAGGCAATTGTAACATTGCCTCAAGATGCCCAGATTCACCAGCTGAACAGGAGAGGACGCTAGCAACTGACCCTTCGACATGCTAGAAAAAGTCACCTTATACATATACTGACATTGCATCTGCCATTTATCTTACGCCCTTGTGACCGTATGCATATAATGACATTGTAACGGCCATTTATCTTATCCCCCTTCTGATCTTATGCATATAGTGACATTGTATCGGCCATTTATCTTATCCCACTTATGACCTTATGCATATAGTGACATTGTATTGGCCATTTATCTTATCCCCCTTGTGACCTTATGCATATAGTGACATTGTATCTGCCATTTATCTTATCCCCCTTGTGACCTTATACATATAGTGACATTGTATCAGCCATTTATCTTATCCTCCTTGTGAACTTATGCATGTAGTGACATTGTATCGGCCATTTATCTTATCCCCTTTGTGACCTTATGCATATAGTGACATCTTATTGGCCATTTATCTTATCCCCCTTGTGACTTTATGAATATAGTGACATTGTATCGGCCATTTATCTTTTCCCCTTTGTGACCTTATGCATATAGTGACATTGTATCGGCCATTTATCTTAACTGTTCATGACGTTATGCATATAATGAGATTGTATCGACCATTTATCTTATCCCCCTTGTGACCTTTTGCATATAGGGACATTGTATCTGCCATTCATCTTATCCCCCTTGTCACGTTATGCATATAGTTACATTGTATCTGCCATTTATATTATCCCCCTTGTGTCCTTATGCATATAGTGACATTGCAGCGGCCATTTATCTTATCCCCATTGTGACCTTATACATATAGTGACATTGCTTTGGCCATTTGCCTTATCTCCCTTGTGACCTTATGCATATAGTGACATTGTATCCGCCATTTTTCTTATCCCCCTTGTGACCTTATGCATATTGACATTGTATCGGCTATTTATCTTAACCCCCTTGTGACCTTATGCATATAGTGACATTGTATCGGCCATTTATCTTATTCTCCTTGTGACCTTATGCATATTGTGACATTGTATCTGCCATGTATCCTAACTCCCTTGTGACCTTATACATATACTGACATTGTATCTGTCATTTATCTTACCTCCTTGTGACCTTATGCATATAGTGACATTGTATCGGCCATTTATCTTATCCCCTCTGTGACCTTATTCATATAGTGACATTGTATCGGCCATTTATCTTATCCCCCTTGTGACATTATGCATATAGTGACATTGTATCTGCCATTTATCTTACCTCCATGCTTACTTATGCATATAGTGACATTGTATCTACCATTTATTTTACCTGTTCATTACCTTATGCATATAGTGACATTGTATCGACCATTTATCTTATCCCCCTTGTGACCTTATGCATATAGGGACATTGTATCTGCCATTCATCTTATCCCCCTTGTCACCTTATGCATAAAGTGACATTGTATCTGCCACTTATCTTATCCCCCTTGTGAGGTTATGCATATAGTGACATTAAATCTGCCATTTATCTTATCCCTCTTGTGACCTTTTGCATATAGTCACATTGTATTGGCCAATTATCTCATCCTCCTTATGACTTTATGCAGATAGTGATATTGTATCGGCACTTTATCTTACCTCATCGTGACTTCATGCATATAGTGACATTGTAACTGCCATTTATCTTACCTCCTTGTGACCATATGCATCTAGTGACATTGTATCTGTCATTTATCTTATCCTCCTTGTGACCTTAAGCATATAGTGTCATTGTATCTGCCATTTATCTTACCTGCTCATGACCTTATGCATATAGTGACATTGTATCTGTGATTTATTTTGTCCCCCTTGTGATCTTATGCATGTAGTGACATTGTATTTGCCATTTACCTTGTCCCCCTCTGGACCTTATGCATATAGTGACATTGTACCGTCCATTTATCTTATCCGCCTTGTGACCTTATGAATATAATGACATTGTATCGGCCAATTGTCTTTTCCCCCTTGTGACTTTATGCATATAGTGACATTGTATCTGCCATTTATCTTACCTCCTTGTGACATTGTATCAGCCATTTATCTTATCTCCCTTGTGACATTATGCATATAGTGATATTGTATCGGCCATTTATCTTATACCCCTTGTGACCTTATGCATATAGTGAAATTGTATCTGTCATTTATCTTTCTTCCTCATGACCTTATGCATATAGTGACATTGTATCGGTCATTTATCTTATCCCCCTTGTGACCTTATGCATATAGTGACATTGTACCTGCCATTCATCTTATCCCCCTTGTGACCTTATGCATATAGTGACATTGTATAGGCCATTTATTTTTTCCACCTTGTGACCTTATGCATATAGTGACATTTTATCTGCGTTTGTCTTACCTCCTTGAGACCTTATGCATATAGTGACATTACATCGGCCATTTATCTTATCCCCTTGTGACCTTATGTATATAGTGACATTGCATCAGCTATTTATTTTATCCCCCTGGTCACTTGATGCATATAGTGACATTGTATAGGCCATTTGTTTTATCCCCCTTGAGACCTTATGCATATAGTGACATATTATCGGCCATTTATCTTACCTCCTTGCTTACTTATGCATATTGTGATGTTGTATCTGCCATTTATCTTACCTGCTCTTGACCTTATGCATATAGAGACATTGTATCATCCATTTATCTTATCCCCTTTCTGACCTTATGCATATAAGTTCATAGGTTCATGTGTTCATACTAGGCTATCTGCCCTGAGGCATTTATAAGCCTAGCCCGAGTGTTTTTGGCTTTCGTCACCCTTTGATTTGAGTTTACCATGCCCTTTTTAAGGTTAGTTTACCATGCCTCTGTCTTGTAGTGACACTGAAGTAATCCTCAGGGTAAACCTATGATCCCCCATCCACTCATCAAGATTCTTCTTGAAGAGAGTCAGTGAGGGGCTCTGCCTAACATGGACTGGGATTCTATTCCAGAGCAAGGGGAGCCTCTGGGTTATGAATCTATCCCTCCAACATGTTCTATTTATTTCTGTGCAGAGGTTCAGATCCTTCGAGCGCGTAGCTCTAAGGGATTTGGATTTTCTGAGGTGGAGCAAGTTCATTAATTCTGGGTTGGACATAGCTTTATATATCAGGCATAGATCGCCTCAAAGTAAGCGGTATGCAACTGAGTAGAGCTGAAGTTTTTTCAACCAAGCAGCATATGGCATCTGTTTGAGTCCTTTGACTCTTTTTGTGAGGTACTTTTGGAGTCTTTCTAGTTGCTGCAGGTGTCGGGTAAGGTACATCCCAAAAGGGGCATTGTATTCTATTATGGGCCTGATTAGGGCTGCATAAAGGGGCACTATGACCTCCTTTGATCTAGATGTGAATCTTTTCATGATAAGGTGGGCTATGTAGAAGGTATTTCTAACCACCTTGGCAATGTGGTTATCAAAGGAGAGATTACTATCAACTTGGGTCCCCAGATCCCTAATTACTTTCTCTGTACTTAATGGGTTACTGCCTATGTGTTAATTTGTGGGTACTTTGTTTTTGCCAAAGGGTATGACTATACACTTTTTGGCATTTAGCTTTAGACCGTGGCTCTGGCACCAGTTATCCATCTCTGTGAGACCTTTTTGAAGGATGCTCGTGTCAGCTGGAGAGTCAATTATGGCTCCCAGTTTGCAGTCATCTGTGAACTTGGTCAGCCATAGTCCTCCTGTGTTAGCATGTACCTCGGAAAAATATATACCGAACAAGGGAGGTCCCAGGACTGAGCCTTGTGGGACACCACTTGTGACCGGTTTTGAGTCAGACATGACTCCAGCAATTCTGACTCTGTGGATTTTGTCTTTGAGCCAGTTTGCAACCCATCTTGTGACATAGGGGTTTATATTTAAGCTGGATAGCTTATCTGTGATGCCCGAGTGGGGTATTGTGTCAAATGTCTTCGCGAGGTCCATATAGGCTGTGTGGACTACCTTCCCTTCATCTATGGCCTTGGTGATTGTTTCAAAGTAGTCAACCAGGTTCAAGAGGCAGGATCTGCCCTTGACAAAGCCGAATTGGGTAGGATCTAGTGTCTGTAGGTCCCCAATGTCATTGTTTATGAGTTCCATGATGATCCTCTCCATAGCCTTGCAGACTAGGCTAGTCAGGCTTATGGGGCGGTAGTGTCCAGGGTCCGTCGAGGCACCACCTTTGTGGAGAGGGACCACTGTTGCTGTACACCATTCATTGGGTACATATCCTGTAGTAAGGCTGAGATTGTACAGCATTTTTACATGAGGGTTTAGTTCTTCTTGGAGTTCATGTAGTATGCAACCCGGGACACCGTCCAGTCCCATTGAAGCAGTGTTTTTTGCTTTGGAGAGGGTGGCTTTCACCTGAGCATCTGAGATGCTGTGGCGGGGGGGGGGGGGCTACACTCTGCTGGGATAGATATTTGCTCTTTTGGGGGGGGGGGTTCACTAAACCTGTCTGCCAGGATGTTGGCAATGTCTGTGGGTTCCGTGAATTTTTTGTCATTTAGAATCAACTCTGAGCATATCTGGGAGTTGCACCCCAGGTTCCTAACATAGCTAAAAAAAGCCTTGTGATTGTCCTTAGTGTCCTGTGCAATTTTTTTCTCGAAGCTGGCCTTGGAGGATTTTATGAGGGATCATAATTTTTTGCTAGCACTGATCAGAGATGCTTTCCCTTTTAGGAATTTTACTCTGTCATGTAGTAGCTTCCTTCTTCTGTTGTACAGCTTGTTTATGGCTGGGGTCCACCAGACTGGACGCCTGCCTTTGGATGATTGGTCCTTGGTTTTGTTAGGAATAGCATGATCTATGCATTCCTGGAGGTGTGCATAGAATGCATTTATATAGGATTCAGCTGTTTGGGCCGTAGTTTCCCCTGGCCCGGGGGCCTTGAAGGATTCCACCTCTGTTTTGAGAAGTGAGTTCACTTTTGAGAAGTTTTTCACTGTGGTTTTCTGGGCTGGGGTTGGGGACGGGTTTTGGATATCTAATGAGATTAATTTATGGTCTGATCTTACCAATGAGGGGTTTACTTCTGGTATGGAGCATAGAGTCCCCATGTTGGTAAGGATCAGGTCAAGTATGTTATCCCCTCTTGTGGGAGTGGTGACTATTTGTTCCATGGCATTTGAGTTTATAAATTCCAGGAACCTTTGGGCTAGGGTGTTGGGGTTTGAGTAATGCTCCCAGTCTATGTTTGGGTAGTTGAAATCACCCAATATAATGGTGTTTGGAGAGATCTTCATGTTCTCCAATGTTTTCAGGAAAGCTGAGTGGCATTCCTGATTTTGAGAGGGTGGTCTCTAGCATGCTATAAATTGAAAAGCAGTTTTGCCCACTGTTAGTTGCACATGGATGGTCTCCGATGCTTCGTGCAATGCCACTAACCTGGAGGTGTGGGTATCCTTGATACAAATGAATACTCCCCCTCCTTTTGTGGTTCGGTCTGAGTTTTGGGGCCAAAAAGCATGGTATGAGGTATAACCTGGTAGTGCTGGGGTGCTCTCTGGAGCCTTGAACCAGGTTTTTGTCACTGCACATATGTCGATGATCTCCATACTGAGGAGAGCTTCGAGTGCGTGCATCTTGATGTTTAGACTTCTGGCGTTGAGCAGGATTACCCTTAGTTTTTTGTTCATTGTGCTGTTTATGGAGGTGGGTTTGTCTTTTGAGCCTTGCCTAAAGAAGGCACTATGGGGGTGGCAAGAGCCTTTGTCAATATCCAAAAGCCCAGGGGTGACAGGTGCAAGTCATCCCTAGCGAAGCAACGTGGCTTGTCGAGCATGTCATCCCAGGCTGACAGACACTGGATCCCCTTTGAATGACACCAAAATTTTAGCCAATTGTTAAAATCGATCATTGTCACAAAGAACTTGAATAATGCATTGTATAAACATTCCACAACATGCAATGATTTTATAGAGTTCAATTTTGGAATTTTAGAGAAAGTTGCACATGAACCAAGAGGTGGGGATTACAGAAGCCACATAGAAGAGAAAGAAACATGGTGGCAAATTAAATTACAAGCTGGGCAAATGCCTGGCTTAAATGAAATTATTTCTATCAAACCCATTTTGAATAAAAAGGCTTTAATTGGAAAATAAATTCAAATGTTTTTAACAAGATTGTATAATATTTATTAATTCACTAGAATGAATGTAATTTATGATCAGTACGCACACAGTTTTTTAAGAATACATTTATATACGTTGATTTTTTTTAATATTGGTCAGAAACCTATTTAATATTAATGATTTTTAATATAATTAATTGTGATGTCATAATTGTTGGATATAAAAGGAAGTGTTTGAGAATGCTGATTGATTCTGATGAAATCCCTATGTGAGGGAAGAAAGCACTCAATCCTGCTGTCCGTTTTATTATTTTAACGTTTTAGAGTGTTAAAAATAAAAAAACTAAAGTGAATTCCGTCTCAGCAGTGACTATATACATTTTTTTTGGTTTTGTGGACTTTGCACTGTTGGCTTCATTCATTTTGGTTAATTGTCGACTTTTGGACCCTGAGATGGATTCGCTTGATGGTTTTCCAGGCATTCTGTCCCCCATTAGAAGGGAAGAGTTTCACCAAGTTCATTCGGAACTTGCACATATGAAAGGAGAGCTCACACGTTTAATTGAGCTCTTCACTCAGTCGGAAGGGGCTATTAAACACACGCAACCAAAAAGGAAAAGGTTTTCATCGCCTAATGATGACGATACGTTAGGCACGCAGCCGGGTGAGGACAATTCTACAAGCGAGGCGAATGCCAACTTTGATGTAAGCCCCAATGGAAATTTACGGATTCCCTTTGACCAAAATGCCGACAAGCAGGCAAAAAACAAAAATGGTGACGTGAGAATGGGAGCGAAACCAAAAGTGAGAGAACAAGGCAGAATGCAACAAACTGACGGGAAAACTAATGAGAACTGGAACAGACTTGGTATCCTTAATGAACGAGATAGAGGCTACTCTATGGACAATATCAGTGCCTCAACAAGAACTGTGAGTAATGGACAACATGATAATAACAGAATAAGAGAAATGAGAAGGAAAGGAGTTAATTATGATTATGTATTTAATAAACAATATGGGTTTTCTGACCAACAAATTAATGAACAGGATGGGAAAGATGCTATTAATTTTGATGTTAATATAGAAGGTAACCTTAAGGAAATGATTATTGGTTTTGAATCTAAGCTTTTTTCATTAAAAAAGTTACAGTTGGAAAATGGTTACCTGGCAGAATGTGTATTAAAAAAGATTATACCAAAGGGACTTAGGTTGTATAAGTTCCCATTTGGGATTGATTACGACGACAGTACAAAGGCAGATTTTATTGATATGTTTGATAGACACAATATGGAGTTAATAGAAAAGATTATTATATATAATGACCAAGAAATCTGTGGTTTGATAGACCAAATGGAATTATTGAATGGTAAAATAAAAAATGATTTGTTATTTTCAGAAATGGAAGAATTGTACTATAGAAAGATTGAAAATGTGGACTTTAAATGTGACAAAATATTTCAGACAAAATGTAAAAAGCTTAAGCGAGATCTGGAAGATTATAAAAGTAATAAGGCATACATTTTAAAAAACAATAATAATGACAAAAAAACAAATAAAGTATGGTTTAATAAGCACCACGAGTGTAAAGCATATACAAGAAATACTGAAAACAGAACAGAAAACTTTGAATATCCTAATAAAAATTATATTGAGAGTAATGAAAATCACCATTTTCAGTACCGGCAAGACTGGGACGTGGGCCTAAGGGACAACAGGGGCAGATGGAACACAGGGTGGAAAAACTACAGATAAGGGAACAAGGAATGGTAGATGTAATAGCACAAGATGGCATAGTGTATACCATGGGTAGGTATCATATTTATAACTTCACAGGAATTGAAATACAAAAAGAACATTTCAATTTATGTATGAAGGGGTTAAAATTTGTCCCTAACAAGCCATTTGATTACATAGACACAATTGTAGAGTTAAAAATGTACACAAGGAAATTAAATTCAGCTTATATGTATGATGGTCAAAATGTACCTGGAATAGGACGTAAAAACACAGAGTTAAAAAATAAAAGTACCTTCATTCCACCAACGGAACCTACTATAAACATTTTTGAAAAAACAATTGAGGAAGAAATCTATAAGTTAAAATGTAATGAAAAATGTGGTTTCTCACATAATAATTTAAGTAAAAGGGAAAATGAAATTTTGATAAAACTTAGAACTGATGAGACTATTAGAGTCATGAGACCCGACAAGGGAGGGGGAATGGTACTATATAACTCTCTTGAATATTCGCAAAAGATATTTGAAATTCTTAATGACATTAATACCTACCAACATTCATCAATTAATGAAGTTAATATAAGTCATAAAAGAATTGACTTTTATTTAGAAGACTATTTGATTGAAGAAAGGATATCGGGGGACCTATATAGATTTCTTAAAGTATTACAACCTAAAACAGCAACCATTTTTGGTATACCAAAAGTGCATAAAGGCTTGGATCCTCTGTCTTTTAGACCCATCATTGATGGTAGAGGATCAAAAACGTACCCTTTTGGAGTTGTAGTAGACTCTTGGTTAAAAAATCAGATTTTTAACAACGAACACTTGGTAAAGGACTCTTGGGATTTTTTATCAAAAATTCAAAAAGAGTTTTGGGAAAAAACTTGTTTTTATTAACCATTGATGTTGCAGACATGTTTTCTAGCATCCCAAAAAAAGAAGGGATGGAATATTTTTCAGAGACCTTAAACAACAACACCCATTTAGATGAAAAACAAAAAAGAACTATTAATAGATTTCATGGGGATAGTCCTGGACAATAATTTTATTCTATTTGAAGGGGAATACTACAGGCAATCAAAGGGTGTAGCCATGGGGGCGTCATGTGCACCCATTTTTGCCAACATGGTGCTTCTGCATTGGGAGAAGAATTATGTATTCAATAGTCAATTTTACAAGTACATGACATTATATGTCAGATTTTTGGATGACATATTCATTTTGTGGAAAGGTCCAGAAAATATGATTCAGGACTTTACTTTATACCTAAATGGGTGTACAAATTTTCTTAGGTTCACACACACATATAATAATATGGGACTCAATTATTTGGATACATACATCATGAAAGGAAGTAATGGTTTTAGTTCCAAAATATACAGAAAACCTACATTTAGCAACTCCTATTTGGAATATACTAGCAACCACCTGATCAAGCAGAAAAATAGTATCATAAAGGGACAGATGATTAGGGTTGCAAGAATGACTTCTGAAAGGCAAGATTTAGATGATGAACTTACCCAGGTTTCCAAAATGTTTGAAGAAAGGGGGTACCCAAAAAAAGTGATACAGGATTATAAGGAATATGTTTTAGGAGAATGGGGTAACAAGTATAAGCCACTTTTAGGTATTGATAAAAGTGTGGAAGATGGTAAAAAAGTCAGAGAATCGGAAGCTGCCAGATTTGAAAGAGCTATGGTTATACCATATGGTGGTAAAGTAAAAGAGGTTGAAAATATTATAAATAAGAATTGGATTATTCTTAAAAATAACCCCAAATTATGGGGTATTGGGGGAGATAAACCCAATTTTGTTTATAAATTAGGGCCGAATTTAAAAAGAAGTTTTGAAAGTGGTAAGGGTAGGAGAATTTATGGTGGTACTAAAAAATGTGGACACTGCTCTCAATGCAGATATATACATAGTAATGATCATATTATATTAAACAACATTTTTTTGTCTAGAATTAACTTTGTTAAGGGTAACTGTCAAACTAGAGGTATAATATACTTGGCTACGTGTAAATCCTGCCCAGCTTTTTACGTGGGAAAAACAGAACGAAGGCTGAGGGACAGGATGTATGAACATTCATATCAGATTGTCACAAAGAACTTGAATAATGCATTGTATAAACATTCCACAACATGCAATGATTTTATAGAGTTCAATTTTGGAATTTTAGAGAAAGTTGCACATGAACCAAGAGGTGGGGATTATAGAAGCCACATAGAAGAGAAAGAAACATGGTGGCAAATTAAATTACAAGCTGGGCAAATGCCTGGCTTAAATGAAATTATTTCTATCAAACCCATTTTGAATAAAAAGGCTTTAATTGGAAAATAAATTCAAATGTTTTTAACAAGATTGTATAATATTTATTAATTCACTAGAATGAATGTAATTTATGATCAGTATGCACACAGTTTTTTAAGAATACATTTATATACGTTGTTTTTTAATATTGGTCAGAAACCTATTTAATATTAATGATTTTTAATACAATTAATTGTGATGTCATAATTGTTGGATATAAAAGGAAGTGTTTGAGAATGCTGATTGATTCTGATGAAATCCCTATGTGAGGGAAGAAAGCGCTCAATCCTGCTGTCCGTTTTATTATTTTAACGTTTTAGAGTGTTAAAAATAAAAAGCTAAAGTGAATTCCGTCTCAGCAGTGACTATATACATTTTTTTGGTTTTGTGGACTTTGCACTGTTGGGTTCGTTCATTTTGGTTAAAATCGATCATTTTGTCTTTGTACTGCGGCATCATTCTAGGTGAGGGGAATATGCTACTAAAGGTCAGGGTCATACCAGCCTGGGCTACATGATCAGAGAGCTCCTCTATGTCTCTTTTCATGTAGTCGAGGGAGGCACATCTCAGGTCATTCACACTAGCATGTACTATGACGGAGTCACATTTGCACTTACTTTGGAGTGACTTGAGTGCTTGCATTATGTGGCGGATCCTACCACCCGACAGGCAGCTCACTGTGACCTTCTCCTTGTTCAGCCTGGTGAGTGGGACATCAGTGTGTCTGACTATAGAATCACCTATTACGAGTGTATCAGGTGTGTTATTCAGCCTTAAGGGCTGTGACTGCTTGGCACACTGACTTTGTGAACTATGTATTGCACGTGTTTTGTTCTGTGGTAGCGTTTGCTTGGATGTCTGCTTTGGAAGCCTCTGCTGCTTAGGCAGATTTTCATTTAGAGCCTACGAGTATGTTTTTGTGTGTTTATGTGTTTGGTTTGCTGATGTTGTAGGACTATGTGAGACTGGATTTGTGTTGTGTGAGGTTCCCTTCTCCTCCTGACTAGTTACACCATTTCTGAGTTGAGAGAGTTCAGCCTCCAGTTTGGCTATATAGTTGCATCTCTCACATATATTTGAACCTGTTTGGAGGAGGAGAGGGTTGTCTGTGAACATGAGGCAGTTGTAACATTGCCTCAAGATTCCCAGATTCACCAGCTGGACTGGAGAGGAAACTATTAAATGACCTTTGGACATGCTAGAGTAATATATGGAACTCTTATCACTGAATTAAAAAGGACCAGTGGGGGACGAGGTGACCGTAAAGAGTCTATGAGGATGTAGTGCTTTTAGTTTATTAGTGCTAACTTGTAAATTTGCTTTTTTGTGCAAGTGCTGGGCCTTAGATTGAGTATAGGGTGTTTAATTTGAGAGAATAGAGCAGTTCTAAGGGAAAAAGTGAAGACCAGACTTTGTGGAGCCGGGAATACTTTAAACCCAATTAACTGATGCTGCACTATGCGCACAATCACTCAAAGCCACGCTAACATGGGTTTTTTATGCAGGGAACTTCAGAGAGCTAGAAATGGCCCAACACGGCCAATTACTACAGATTCTTGTGCTGAGGTCACTCCTTCAGGGGCAGATAGGCTGCTCAAGGCTCTCCACACCCACTGGTGAGCAATGAAACTTCCTTTTGTCCAAGTAGGGAAATGGGCAACACAGGAACTATCCAAAAGTCCAGAATACAGCAAAGCCTGTATAGGGGACTATTCTAGCCAAGGAAAGGCGGGAAACAAGGATTTTTTTTTGGGTTTTTCTTTTTTTTTTCAGAAAAACAGCAGATGAATCACAGTATAATTAATGCACAGGCTCGCACACTTGAATGGGCAGCCACAACAGTTAAAAATAGATCAAACAAACTTTTCAGCAAGTGCAGGTAATGCAAACACATAAACAAGCTTGGAACAGTTAAATCAGCAGTGTAAACTCGCTTTTCAGTGAGAAAAGATGGTCACACAGGTAGAGACAGAAAAAATATACTTATATCTGGATAGCAGTCACCCTTTTCGTTTCTCTGCTGCTAGCACCACTCTGCAGGACCACAAGGAGCTGTTGCTGAGTAGGATAAGCGAAAAAACCCTCCAAGGCGGGTTTTTTATGCAGGGAACTTCAAAGAGCTAGAAATGGCCCAAAACGGCCAATTACTACAGATTCTTGTGCTGAGGTCACTCCTTCAGGGGCAGATAGGCTGCTCAAGGCTCCCTGCTCCCACTGGTGAGCTATGAAACTTCCTTTTGTCCAAGTAAGGAAATGGGCAACACAGGAACTATGCAAAAGTCCAGAATACAGCAAAGCCTGTATAGGGGACTATTCTAGCCAAGGAAAGGCGGGAAACAAGGATTTTTTTTGGTTTTTCTTTTTTTTTTCAGAAAAACAGCAGATAAATCACAGTATAATTAATGCACAGGCTAGCGCAATTGAGTGGGCAGCCCCAACAGTTAAAAATACAACAAACAAACTTTTCAGCAAGTGCAGGTAATGAAAACACAAAAACAAGCTTAGAACAGTTAAATATAGTGACATTGTATCGGCCATTTATCTTATCCCCTTGTGACCTTATGCATATAGTGACATTGTATCGGCCATTTATCTTATCCCCCTTGTGACCTTATGCACACAGTGACATTGTATCGGCCATTTATCTTATCCCCCTTGTGACCTTATGCATATAGTGACATTGTATCTCCCATTCATCTTATCCCCTTGTGACCTTATGCATATAGTGACATTGTATCGGCCATTTATCTTATCCCCCTTGTGACCTTATGCATATAGTGACATTGTATCTGCCATTTATCTTACCTCCTTGTGACCTTATGCATATAGTGACATTGTATCTGCCATTCATCTTATCCCCCTTGTGACCTTATGCATATAGTGACATTGTATCGGCCATTTATCTTATCCCCCTTGTGACCTTATGCATATAGTGACATTGTATCTGCCATTTATCTTACCTCCTTGTGACCTTATGCATATAGTGACATTGTATCTGCCATTTATCTTACTTCCTCGTGACCTTATGCATATAGTGACATTGTATCGACCATTTATCTTAACCCCCTTGTGACCTTATGCATATAGTGACATTGTATCAGCCATTTATCTTACCTCCTTGTGACCTTATGCATATAGTGACATTGTATCTGCCATTTATCTTACCTCCTTGCTTACTTATGCATATAGTGACATTGTATCTGCCATTTATCTTACCTGTTCATGACCTTATGCATATAGTGACATTGTATCGGCCATTTATCTTATCCCCCTTGTGACCTTATGCATATAGTGACATTGTATCGGCCATTTATCTTATCCCCTTGTGACCTTATGCATATAGTGACATTGTATCTGCCATTTATCTTATCCCCCTTGTGACCTTATGCATATAGTGACATTGTATCGGCCATTTATCTTATCCCCCTTGTGACCTTATGCATATAGTGACATTGTATCTGCCATTTATCTTACTTCCTCGTGACCTTATGCATATAGTGACATTGTATCTGCCATTTATCTTATCCCCTTGTGACCTTATGCATATAGTGACATTGTATCGGCCATTTATCTTATCCCCCTTGTGACCTTACGCATATAGTGACATTGTATCTGCCATTTATCTTACTTCCTCATGACCTTATGCATATAGTGACATTGTATCTGCCATTTATCTTACTTCCTCGTGACCTTATGCATATAGTGACATTGTATCTGCCATTTATCTTACTTCCTCATGACCTTATGCATATAGTGACATTGTATGTGCCAATTATCTTATAGAGTCATAGGTTCATAGGTTTATACTAGGCTAACTGCCCTAGGGCATTTATAAGCCTAGCCCAAAGTTATGTGGCTTACGCCGCCCCTTATGTTAGAAATACTGTGCCCATTAGTTTGTTTTGCCTCTGTCCAGCAGTGACACAGAGATGATTCCTGGGGTAAACCTACGATCTCCCATCCACCGGTCAAGATTTCTCTTGAACAGAGCCAGTGAGGTGCTCTGCCTCACATGGACCGGGATTTTATTCCACAGTATGGGGAGTCTTTGGGTGATAAATCTATCCCTCCAGCACGTCCTATTTATATCCATGCTAAGGTTTAAGTCTCTTGCTCTAGTGGTTTTGGTGGATTTGGTTTTTTTGAGGTGGAGCATGTCCATTAATTCCGGGTTGGTCATGGCCTTGTATGTCAGGCACCGGTCACCTCTGAGCAGACGGTATGCAACTGAATAGAGTTGGAGTTTCTTCAGTCTGGCAGCACATGACAGGTTTTGGAGTCCCTTTATCCTTTTGGTGAGGAACTTTTGGGGTCTCTCAAATTGCTGCAGGTGTCGGGTGAGATACATCCCGAATGGGGCATTGTACTCGATCATTGGTCTGATAAGTGAAGAGTACAGGGGAACAATGACCTCACTCGATCTGGATGTGAATCCCTTCATGATCAGGTGGACAATGTAGAAGGTCTTTCGAACCACTTTAGCAACATGAGTGTCAAACGAGAGGCCACTGTCAACCTGGGTCCCCAGGTCCCTGATAACCTCTTCTGTGCTTAGTGGGTTGCCACCTATATGGTAGCTTGGGGTTACCTTGTTTTTCCCAAAGGGTATGACTATACACTTTTTTGCGTTTAACTTCAGGCCATGGCTCTGGCACCAGCTATCAGTTTCCGTCCGATGTACTATCCACTATGGCACCCAGTTTGCAGTCATCCGCAAACTTTGTCAGCCATAGTCCTCCTATGTTTGCCTGTACTTTTGAGAAGTAGATGCCGAACAATAGGGGGCCAAGGACTGAGCCCTGTGGGACTCCACTTGTAACCGGCTTTGAGTCTGACATGGCTCCAGCAACTCTAACCCTGTGGGTTCTTTCCTTTAGCCAGTTTGCAACCCATCTTGTGACATATGGGTTTACATTTAAGCTGGTAAGTTTCTCTATAATACCCGAGTGGGGTATTGTGTCGAAAGCTTTTGCAAGGTCAAGGTAGGCTGTATGGAATGCCTTTCCCTCATCAATGGCCTTGGTGACTGTTTCGAAGAAGTCGACCAAGTTCAAAAGGCAAGATCTGCCCTTGACAAAGCCAAACTGGGTTGGGTCCAAGGTCTGCAAGTCCCCTATGTCCTTGTTTATGAGTTACATTATGATCCTCTCCATAGCTTTGCAGACCAGGCTTGTTAAGCTTACGGGGCGGTAATTAGCAGGGTCCATAGAGGCACCGCCTTTGTGGACTGGGACCACAGTTGCCGTACGCCACTCCTTGGGCACATATCCTGTGGTGAGGCTAAGATTAAACAGCTGCCTTATGTGTGGGTTTAGTTCTTCATTAAGTTCATGTAGCACACAGCTGGGGACCCCATCCGGTCCCATTGATGCTGTGTTTTTAGCTTTAGAGAGAGCAGCTTTCACTTGCGCATTTGAGATGTCTGGGAGGCTACACTCGGTTGGGATAGTTATCTCTCCTTTTGGGGGGGAGAGGGGGGTGAAGTTTGCGCTGAACCTGTCTGCCAGTATGTTGGCAATGTCTGTGGGTTCAGTGATTTTTGTATCATTTTGGACTAATTCTGAGCATATCTGGGAGTTTCCACCTAGGTTTCTGACATAGCTGAAGAAGGCCTTATGATTGTCTTTTGAATCTATGGCAATTTTTCTCTCAAAGTTTGCCTTGGATGATTTTATGAGGGATCGTAGTTTCTTGCTAGTGCTGATCAAAGATGCCTTCCCTTTTTGGGATTTTGCTCTATCATGTAATAGCTTTCTCCTCTTATTGTAAAGTTTGTTTATGGCTGGGGTCCACCAGACTGGACGTTTGCCCTTGGTGGAAAGAGTCTTGGTTTTATTTGGGATTGCCTGATCCATGCAGTCCTGAAGGTGTTCATAGAAGGCATTTGTAAGGGCTTCCGCGGCTTGGGTTGTGGTTGCCATTGGCTCGGGGGCCTTGAAGGATACCACACCTGTCTTGAGTAGTGTGAAGTTTGCTTTAGAGAAGTTCTTCACTGTGGTCTTTTTTGTTTGGGGTGGGGGCGGGATGTGGATTTCTAGTGAGATTAGTTTATGATCTGATCTCACCAATGAGGGATATACTTCCAGTGTGGAGCATTTTGTCCCCATGTTCGTGATGATGAGATCTAGTATATTTTCTCCTCTTGTGGGGATGGTGACTAGTTGTTCCATGGCATTTGAATTTATGAACTCCAGGAACCTTTGGGCTAGAAAGTTTGGGCTTGAGTAATGTTCCCAGTCTATATTCGGTGGTTGAAGTCACCCAATATGATGGTGTTTGGTGATACATTTATACCCTCCAGTGTCTTCAGGAAGGCTGTGTGGGTTTCCTGAGTTTGAGAGGGTGGCCTGTAGCATGCTACAAATTGTAGAGCAGTTTTGCCTATGGTTAATTGCACCTGGATTGTTTCCAATGCTCGTGCGTAGCCACCAACCTGGAGGTGTGGGTATCCTTGATGAATATGGATACACCCCTCCTTTTCTGGTGTGGTCCGGGTTTTGGGGCGGAATGCATGATATGAGATGAAACCTGATAGTGCCGGGTGCTCTCAGGAGCCTTGAACCAGGTTTCAGTCACAGCACAGACATCGATGTTCTCCATACTGAGAAGGGCCTCAGTGTGTGCATTTTGAGATTTAGACTTCTGGCATTGAGCAGCATTACCCTTAGTTTCTTCACGTTTTGATTTCCAGGGTGGTAGGCTTAGAATTTGATCCTTGCCTAAATAAGGCACTATGGGGCTGGCAAGAGCCTTAGGCAATATCCCAAATCCCAGGGGTGACAGGTGCAAGCCGTCCTTCGGCAGCGTGGCTTGTCAAGCATGTCATCCCAGGCAGACAGACACTGGATCCCCTTTGAATGACACCAGACATTAAGCCAATTGTTAAAGCTGATCATCTTGTCTCTATATTGTGGCATCATTCTTGGTGAAGGAAGGATACTGCTCAGGGTCAGGGTCATACCTGCCTGGGCTACATAATCAGAGAGCTCCTTTATATCTCTTTTCATGTAGTCCAGGGAGGTACGTCTCAGGTCGTTCACACCAGCATGGACAATGACTGTGTCATACTTGTACCTGCCGTGGAGTGACTTATCCCCCTTGTGACCTTATGCACATAGTGACATTGTATCAGCCATTTATCTTACTTCCTCGTGACCTTATGCATATAGTGACATTGTATCAGCCATTTATCTTATCCCCCTTGTGACCTTATGCATATAGTGACATTGTATCTGCCAATTATCTTACTTCCTCGTGACCTTATGCATATAGTGACATTGTATCAGCCATTTATCTTATCCCCCTTATCACCTTATGCATATAGTGACATTTTATCTGCCAGTTATGTTATCCCGTTTTTTACCTTATGCATATAGTGACATTATATCTGCCATTTATCTTACTTCCTCGTGACCTTATGCATATAGTGACATTATATCGGCCATTTATCTTATCCCCCTTGTGACCATATGTATATAGTGACATTGTATTGGCCATTTATCTTACCTCCTTGAGACCTTATGCATATAGTGACATTGTATTGGCCATTTATCTTACCTCCTTGCTTACTTATGCATATAGTGACATTGTATCGGCCAATTATCTTATCCCCCTTGTGACCTTATGCATATAGTGACATTGTATCTGCCATTTATCTTACTTCCTCGTGACCTTATGCATATAGTGACATTATATCTGCCATTTATCTTACTTCCTCGTGACCTTATGCATATAATGACATTGTATCTGCCATTTATCTTACCTCCTCGTGACCTTATGCATATAGTGACATTTTATCTGCCAGTTATGTTATCCCGCTTTTGACCTTATGCATATAGTGACATTGTTTCGGCCATTTATCTTATCCCCCTTGTGACCTTATGCATATAGTGACATTGTATCGGCCATTTATCTTATCCCCTTGTGACCTTATGCATATAGTGACATTGTATCTGCCATTTATCTTAACCCCCTTGTGACCTTATGCATATAGTGATATCTTAGTGGCCATTTATCTTATCCCCCTTGTGACTTTATAAATATAGTGACATTGTATCTGCCATTTATCTTACTTCCTTGTGACCTTATGCATATAATGACATTATATCGGCCATTTATCTTTTCCCCCTTGTGACCTTATGCATATAGTGACATTGTATCGGCCATTTATCTTATCCCCTTGTGACCTTATGCATATAGTGACATTGTATCGGCCATTTATCTTATCCCCTTGTGACCTTATGCATATAGTGACATTATATCTGCCATTTATCTTATCCCCCTTGTGACCTTATGCATATAGTGACATTGTATCGACCAATTATCTTATTCCCCTTGTGACCTTATGCATATAGGGACATTGTATCTGCCATTCATCTTATCCCCTTGTGACCTTATGCATATAGTGACATTGTATCTGCCATTTATCTTATCCCCTTGTGACCTTATGCATATAGTGACATTGTATCGGCCATTTATCTTATCCCTTTGTGACCTTATGCATATAGTAATATTGTATCGGCCATTTATCATGTCCCCCTCGTGAAACTATGCATATAGCGACATTGTATCTGCCATTTATTTTATTGCCCTTGTGACCTTATGCATATAGTGACATTGAATCTGCCATTTATTTTATCCCTCTTGTGATCTTATGCCTATACTGACATTGTATCGGCCATTTATCTTACCTCCTTGTGACCTTATGCATATAGTGACATTGTATCGGCCATTTATCTTATCCCCCTTGTGACCTTATGCATAAAGTGACATTGTATCTGCCATTTATCTTACCTCCTCTCTTACTTATGCATATAGTGACATTGTATCTGCCATTTGTCTTACCACCACATGTTCTTTTCCATATAGTGACATTGTATGTGCCATTTACCTTATCCCCCTTGTGAGGTTATGCAGATAGTGACATTGTACTGGCCATTTATGTTATCCCCCTTGTGACCTTATGCATATAGTGACATTGTATCGGCCATTTTTCTTATCCACCTTTTGACCTTATGCATATAGTGACATTGTGTCTGCCATTTATCTTACCTCCTCGTGACCTTATGCATTAAGTGACAATGTACCGGCCATTTATCTTATCCCCGTTGTGACCTTGTGCATATATTGACATTGTATCGGCCAGTTATCTTATCCCCTGATGAATGGATGGGGGATCGTAGGTTTGTCCCAGGGATTACTTCCGTGTCACTATTAGACAGAGGCACAGCAAATTAAACTTTAAAAAGGGCACAGTATACTCAAATCAAGGCGTGGCATAAGCCAAACACAATCGGGATAGGCTTATAAATGCCCCGAGGCAGATAGCCTAGTATGAACCTAAGAACCTATGAACCTATGAACCTTATGCATATAGAGACATTGTTTTGGCCATTTATCTTATCCCCCTTGTGACCTTATGCATATAGTGACATTGTAACTGCCATTTATCTTATCCCCTTGTGACCTTATGCATAAAGTGACATTGTATTGGCCATTCATCTTATCCCCCTTGTGACCTTATGCATATTGTGACATTGTATCGGCCATTTATCTTATCCCCTTGTGACCTTATGCATAAAGTGACATTGTATTGGCCATTCATCTTATCCCCCTTGTGACCTTATGCATATTGTGACATTGTATTGGCCATTTATCTTATCCCCCTTGTGACCTTATGCATATAGTAACATTGTATCGGCCATTTATCATGTCCCCCTCGTGAAACTATGCATATAGTGGCATTGTATCTGCCATTTATTTTATTGCCCTTGTGACCTTATGCATATAGTGACATTGTATCTGCCATTTATTTTATCCCCCTTGTGACCTTATGCCTATACTGACATTGTATCGGCCATTTATCTTACCTTCTTGTGACCTTATGCATATAGTGACATTGTATCGGCCACTTATCTTATGCCCCTTTTGACCTTATGCATATACTGACATTGTATCTACCATTGATCTTACCTCTTTGCTTACTTATGCATATAGTGACATTGTATCAACCATTTATCTTATCCCCCTTGTGACCTTATGCATAAAGTGACATTGTATTTGCCATTTATCTTATCCCGCTTGTGAGGTTATGCAGATAGTGACATTGTACTGGCCATTTATGTTATCCCACTTGTGACCTTATGCATATACTGACATTGTATTGGCCATTTTTCTTATCCACCTTTTGACCTTATGCATATAGTGACATTGTGTCTGCCATTTATCTTACCTCCTCGTGACCTTATGCATTAAGTGACAATGTACTGGCCATTTATCTTATTCCTCTTGTGACCTTGTGCATATATTGACATTGTATCGGCCAGTTATCTTATCCCCTGATGAGTGGATGGGGGATCGTAGGTTTGTCCTGGGGTTTACTTCCGTGTCACTATTAGACAGAGGCACAGTAAATTAAACTTTAAAAAGGCACAGTATACTCAAATCAAGGGGTGGCATAAGCCAAACACAATCGGGCTAGGCTTATAAATGCCCCGGGGCAGATAGCCTAGTATGAACCTAAGAACCTATGAACCTATGAACCTTATGCATATAGAGACATTGTTTTGGCCATTTATCTTATCCCCCTTGTGACCTTATGCATATAGTGACATTGTATCGGCCATTTATCTTATCCCCCTTGTGACCTTATGCATATAGTGACATTGTATCTGCCATTTATCTTACCTCCTTGTGACCTTATGCATATAGTGACATTGTATCGGCCATTTATCTTATCCACCTTGTGACCTTATGCATATAGTGACATTGTATCTGCCATTTATCTTACCCCTTGTGACCTTATGCATATAGTGACATTGTATCGGCCATTTATCTTATCCCCCTTGTGACCTTATGCATATAGTGACATTGTATCGGCCATTTGTCTTATCCCCTTTGTGACATTATGCATATAGTGACATTGTATCGGCCATTTGTCTTATCCCCTTTGTGACCTTATGCATATAGTGACATTGTATCGGCCATTTATCTTACCTCCTTGTGACCTTATGCATATAGTGACATTGCATCGGCCATTTATCTTATCCCCCTTGTGACCTTATGCATATAGTGACATTGTATCGGCCATTTATCTTATCCCCCTTTGTGACCTTATACTAATAGTGACATTGTATCTGCCATTTATCTTCTCCCCTCTTGACCTTATGCATATAGTGACATTGTATCTGCCATTTATCTTACCTCCTTGTGACCTTATGCATATAGTGACATTTTATCGGCCATTTATCTTATCCCCCTTTGTGACCTTATACTAATAGTGACATTGTATCTGCCATTTATCTTGTCCCCCTCTTGACCTTATGCATATAGTGACATGGTATCTGCCATTTTTCTTATCCACCTTGTGACCTTATACATATAGTGACATTGTATCGGCCATTTATCTTATCCTCATGTGACCTTATGCATATAGTGACATTGTATCGGCCATTTATCTTATCCCACTTGTGACCTTATGCATATAGTGACATTGTATCGGCCATTTATCTTATCCCCCTTGTGACCTTATACATATAGTGACATTGTATCGGCGAGTTATGTTATTCTTGTTTTGACCTTATGCATATAGTGACATTGTATCTGCCATTTATCTTATCCCCCTTGTGACCTTATACAAATAGTGACATTGTATCGGCCAGTTATTTTATCCCCCTTGTGACCTTATGCATATAGTGACATTGTATCTGCCATTTATCTTACCTCCTCGTGACCTTATGCATATAGTGACATTGTATCAGCCATTTATCTTATAGTTTCATAGTTTTCATAGTTTCATAATTTAGTACTAGGCTATCTGCCCTGGGGCATTTGTAAGCCTAGCCATAGTGATGTGGCTTTTACCACCCCATAAAATGGTACAAAATGCACAGAATAGATTTAGAATACTGTGCCTCTGTCTAGTAGTGACACAGTGAAGGTCCCCTTATATAATAGAATTAGTTTACTGTGCCCCTGTCTAGTAGTGACACAGATGTGACCCCTGGGATAAACTTACGATCTCCCATCCACTCATCAAGATTTCTCTTGAAGAGAGTCAGTGACGGCCTCTGCCTAACATGAACTGGGATCTTGTTCCAGAGCATGGGAAGCCTCTGGGTTATGAATCTATCCCTCCACCATGTCCTATTCATACTTGTGCCGAGGTTTAAGTCTTTAGCTCTCGTGGTTCTGATGGATTTGGATTTTTTGAGGTGGAGCATGTCCATCAGTTCCTGATTGGACATGGCCTTGTACGTCAGGCAGAGATCACCTCTGAGCAGACAGTATGCTACTGAATAGAGCTGGAGTTTCTTTAGTCTGGCAGAATAAGACATATGTTGGAGACCCTTGATCCTCTTGGTGAGGTACTTTTGTGGTCTCTCCAGCTGTTACAAATGCCGGATGAGGTACATACCAAATGGGGCATTGTACTCAATCATGGGTCTGATGATGGAGGAGTATAGGGGTACAATGACATCCTTGGATCTGGATGTGAATCCCTTCATGATAAGGTGTGCAAGGTAGAATGTTTTTCTAACCACTTTGGCAACGTGGGTGTCAAATGAGAGGTCACTGTCATCTTGGGTCCCTAGGTCTCTGATTACTTTTTCTGTACTCAGTGGGTTGCTGTCTATGTGATAATTTGTGGGTACTTTGTTTTTCCCAAAGGGGATGACTATACATTTTTTGGCATTTAGTTTAGTTTAAGGCCTTGACTCCGGCACCAGTTGTCCGTTTCTGTGAGGCCTTTTTGTAGGATGTATGTGTCTGCTGGTGTATCAACTATGGCGCCTAGTTTGCAGTCATCTGCGAACTTTGTCAGCCACAGCCCTCCCATGTTTGCTTTAACATCTGTGAAATAAATGCCGAACAAGAGGGTTCCCAGGACAGATCCCTGTGGGACACCACTTGTGACTGGCTTTGAGTCTGACATTGCTCCAGCGATTTTAACTTTATGGGTTCTGTGCTTTAGCCAGTTTGCAACCCATCTAGTGTCATAAGGGTTTACATTTAAGCTGTTGAGCTTATCTATGATGCCTGAGTGGGGTATTGTGTTGAAGGCCTTAGCCAAGTCCAGGTAGGCTGTATGGACTGCTTTGCCCTCATCAATGGCTCTAGTGACTGTTTCCAAAAGGTCAACCAGGTTCAAAAAGCAGGATCTGCCCTTTACAAAGCCAAACTGGGTGGGGTCAAGTGTCTGTAGGTCCCCAATGTCTCTGTTTATGAGTTCCATAATGATTCTTTCCATAGCTTTGCAGACCAGGCTGGTTAAACTTATGGGGCGGTAGTTCCCAGGGTCTGTAGAGGTACCCCCTTTGTGGAGTGGGACCACTGTTGCTGTACGCCAGTGTTCAGGTACATACCATGTAGTAAGGCTAAGGTTAAATAGCATTTTTATGTGCGGGTTTAGCTCCTCTTGGAGTTCACGTAGCATGCAACCCAGGATACCGTCAGGTCCCATTGATGCTGTGTTTTTAGCTTTGCTGAGAGCGGCTCTCACCTGGACATCTGAGATGACAGGGAGATTACATTCAGCTGGGATAAGTATTTCTTCTTTTGGGGTGAGGGAAGGGAGAAATTTGCACTGAACCTGTCAGCCAGAATGTTGGCAATATCTGTGGGTTCAGTGTATTTTTTGTTGTTGTGAACTAACTCTGAGCAAATCTGAGGGTTTCTGCCCAGGTTTCTAACATAGCTGAAGAAGGGTTTGTGGTTATCTTTAGTGTCCTAAGCGATTTTTCTCTCAAAGTTGGCCTTGGATGTTTTTATGAGAGAACATAGTTTTCTGCTAGTGTTGATCAGAGATGTGTTCCCTTTATGGGATTTTGCTCTGTCGTGCAGTAGCTTCCTTCTTTTGTTATACAATTTGTTAATGGCTGAGGTCCACCAGACAGGGCGCTTGCCTTTGGTGGAGAGGGACTTGGATTTATTTGGGATTGCATGATCCATGCATTCTTGGAGATGTCCATAGAAAGCATTTGTGAAGGATTCAGCATTGTGGGATGTGGTATCCACTGGCCCAGTGGGCTTAAAGGATACCATCTCAGTCTTAAGAAGAGTGAAGTCTGCTTTTGAGAAGTTTTTCACTGTGGTCTTTTGTGCTGGGGGTGGATGTGGGATATGTATATCCAGGGTGATTAGTTTGTGGTCAGATCTCACTAGTGAGGGGTATACCTCTGGTGTGGAGCATTTTGTCCCCATGTTTGTGATGATCAGGTCTAGTATATTATCTCCCCTAGTGGGAGAGATGACTAGTTGTTCCAGTGCATTTGAATTTATGAATTCCAGGAACCTTTGGGCTAGGGTGTTAGGGCTAGAATAATGTACCCAATCTATGTTAGGGTAGTTGAAGTCTCCCAGTATGATGGTATTTTCTGATACATTCATATCCTCCAATGTCTTCAGGAAGGCTGAGTGGGTTTCCTGAGATTGGGAGGGTGGTCTGTAACATGCTACCAGTTGTATAGCAGTTTTGCCTATGGTTAGTTGCACCTGTATGGTCTCCGATGCTTCATGTGTTGCTACTAACCTGATGAATATGGACACTCCCCCTCCCTTTGTGGTTCGGCCCGGGTTTTGGGGCTGAAAAGCATGATACGAGGTATAGCCTGGTAGTGCTGGGGTGCTCTCAGGAGCCTTAAACCAGGTTTCAGTTATTGCACAGACGTCGATGTTCTCCATACTGAGGAGTGCATCGAGTGCCTGCATCTTGAGATTTAGACTTCTGGCGTTGAGCAGCATTACCCTTAGTTTTATTCCAAGGAGGCGGGTTTGTCTTTTGAGCCTTGCCTAAAAAAGGCACTATGGGGGTGGCAAGAGCCTTAGCCAATATCCGGAAGCCCAGTGGTGACAGGTGCAAGCCGTCCCTTGCGAAGCAGAGTGGCTTGTCCAACATGTCATCCCAGGCAGACAGACATTGGATCCCATTAGAATGACACCAGTACTTGAGCCAATTGTTAAAGCTGATCATCTTGTCTTTGGATTGTGGCATCACTCTTGGTGAGGGCAAGATGCTGCTCAGGGTCAGGGTCATACCAGCCTGGGCTACATAATCAGAGAGCTCCTCTATGTCTCTTTTCATGTAGTCCAGGGAGGTACGTCTCAGGTCATTTATGCCAGCATGGACAATGACGGAGTCATATTTGTACTTGCTTTGGAGTGACCTGAGTGCGTGTGTTATGTGGCGGATCCTAGCTCCTGATAGGCAGCTCACAGTCACCCTCTCCTTGTTCAGCCTGGTAAGTGGGACATCAGTGTGTCTGACTATAGAGTCACCTATTACTAGTGTATCAGACATGGTGTTTGGCCTTAAGGGCTGTGATTGATTGACACACTGATTTATTGAAGTATGTGTTGCATGTGTTTTGTTTTGAGGTGGTGGATTTTTGGATGTCTGCTTTGTGAGCCTCTGTTGTTTTGTTAAGTATTTTATTAGAGCCTCCGAGTATGTCTTTGTGTTTTTATGTGTTTGGTTTGCAGTTGTGGTAGGTCTATGTGGGACTGGGTTTGCTGTGTGTGTGGTTACCATCTCCTCCTGTCTGGTCATGCCAGCCCTGAGTTGAGAGAGTTCAGCCTCCAGTTTGGCTATATAGTTGCATCTCTCACATGTATTTGTGTTTGTTGGGAGGAGGAGAGGGTTGTCTGTGTACATGAGACAATTGTAGCATTGTCTCAAGATACCCAGATTAACCAGCTGAACTGGAGAGGATGCCAGTACTCTACCACTCGACATGCTAGAACAGTATAAAGGAGTGCTGTGCCTTTAAGGAAGTGGATATTCACAGGGGTGGTAGGTGGATGTAGTGCTTACTTAGTATGAGAGTGCTTACTTAGTAGAGAAGTTTTAAGAACAAGTGCTAGGCTTATAATATAGCGAGTAGTCTGATTATACTAAGAGTAGAGCTTCCTTAAGGGAAAATTTGAAGAGCAGACTTGGCAGAGCCAGAAGAAGTTTAACCTTGTTTAACTGGTGCTGCGCTATGCTACAACCATAAAGCTGTGCAAGTGCGGATTTTAAACAGGGAACTTCAAAAGAGCTAGAAATGGTCCAAAACAACCAATTACTACAGCTCTTGTACTGAGGTCACTTCCTACAGGGACAGGTAGGCTGCTCAAGGCTCCCCACTCCCACTGGTGAGCAAAGAAACTTCCTTCTATCCAAGTAAGGTAATGGACAACACAGGAACTACACCACAGCCCAGAATACAGCAAAGCCTGTAAACTGGTCTAAACAAGTTGAGGAGAGGCGGAAAACAATGATTATTTTTTTTGTTTTTTTTGTTTTTAGATAGATACACACAGAAAATGCAGAAACAGTAATAAATCAGTTACACAGGCTAGCACACTTTAGTGGGCAGCCTCAACAGTTAAATTAAACAAACAAACAACAAACTTTCGATCAAATTCGACTAAAATGTAACTTTTAAGTGCAGATATTAAATAATGCAGCAAACAGCTAAAAAAACAGTTTAAGCTTGTTTAGGGTAAGCTAGAGAAGGTATTTCAAGTAAAAAAACAGCAAAGATACTTAAATCCAGAAAGTAGTCGCTTTTCTGAGTTCTCTGTAGCTAGGACCACTCTGAAGGACCACGAGGAGCTTGTCTGAGCAGTATAGCCAGAAAAAAACGCCCAGAGGCAGATTTTAAACAGGGAAGTTCAAAAGAGCTAGAAATGGTCCAAAACAACCAATTACTACAGCTCTTGTGCTGAGGTCACTTCCTACAGGGACAGGTAGGCTGCTCAAGGCTCCCCACTCCCACTGGTGAGCAAAGAAACTTCCTTCTATCCAAGTAAGGTAATGGACAACACAGGAACTACACCACAGCCCAGAATACAGCAAAGCCTGTAAACTGGTCTAAACTAGTCGAGGAGAGGCAGGAAAACAAGAATTATTTTTTTGTTTTTTTTGTTTTTAGATAGAAACACATACACAGGCTAGCACACTTTAGTGGGCAGCATCAACAGTTAAATTAAACAAACAAACAACAAACTTTCGATCAAATTCGACTAAAATGTAACTTTTAAGTGCAGATATTAAATAATGCAGCAAACAGCTAAAAAAAACAGTTTAAGCTTCTTTAGGGTAAGTTAGAAAAGGTATTTCAAGTAAAAAAACAGCAAAGATACTTAATTCCAGAAAGTAGTTGCTTTTCTGAGTTCTCTGTAGCTAGGACCACTCTGCAGGACTACGAGGAGCTTGTCTGAGTAGTATAGCCAGAAAAAAAATGCCCAGAGGCAGGTTTTAAACAGGGAACTTCAAAAGAGCTAGAAATGGTCCAAAACAACCAATTACTACAGCTCTCCCTTGTGACCTTATGCATATAGTGACATTGTATCTGCCATTTATCTTACCTCCTTGTGACCTTATGCATATAGTGACATTGTATCGGCCATTTATCTTATCCCCCTTGTGACCTTATGCATATAGTGACATTGTATCAACCATTTATCTTATCCCCCTTGTGACCTTATGCATATAGAGACATTGTATCTGCCATTTATCTTACCTCATTGTGACCGTATGCATATAGTGACATTGTATCGGCCATTTATCTTATCCCCCTTGTGACTTATGCATATAGTTACATTGTATCTACCAGTTATGTTATCCGCCTTGTGACCTTATGCATATAGTGACATTGTATCAGCCATTTGTCTTATCCCCTTTGTGACCTTATGCATATAGTGACATTGTATCTGCCATTTATCTTACCTGTTCATGACCTTATGCATATAGTGACATTGTATCGGCCATTTATCTTATCCCCCTTGTGACCTTATGCATATAGTGACATTGTATCGGCCATTTATCTTATCCCCCTTGTGACCTTATGCATATAGTGACATTGTATCTGCCATTTATCTTACCTCATTGTGACCATATGCATATAGTGACATTGTATCGGCCATTTATCTTATCCACCTTGTGACTTATGCATATAGTTACATTGTATCTACCAGTTATGTTATCCGCCTTGTGACCTTATGCATATAGTGACATTGTATCAGCCATTTGTCTTATCCCCTTTGTGACCTTATGCATATAGTGACATTGTATCTGCCATTTATCTTACCTGTTTGTGACCTTATGCATATAGTGACATTGTATCGGCCATTTATCTTATTCCCCTTGTGACATTATGCATATAGTGACATTGTATCTGCCATTTATCTTACCCCCTTGTGACCTTAAGCATATAGTGACATTGTATCTGCCATTTATCTTATCCCCCTTGTGACATTATGCATTTAGTGACATTGTATCTGCCATTTATCTTACCTCCTCATGACCTTATGCATATAGTGACATTGTATCTGCCATTTATCTTACCTCCTCATGACCTTATGCATATAGTGACATTATATCTGCCATTTATCTTACCTCCTCATGACCTTATGCATATAGTGACATTGTATCTGCCATTTATCTTACCTGTTTGTGACCTTATGCATATAGTGACATTGTATCGGCCATTCATCTTATTCCCCTTGTGACATTATGCATATAGTGACATTGTATCTGCCATTTATCTTACCCCCCTTGTTTACTTATACATATAGTGACATCGTATGTGCCATTTATCTTACCTCCTCATGACCTTATGCATATAGTGACACTGTATCGGCCATTTATCTTACCTCCTTGTGACCTTTGCCTGTTGTGTATCATTTCCCTTTTGCATTATGTCTGCTTTCGCTGATGACTAATATCTTGTACGGATGCTGCCTTCCTCTTCACTCATCCTGTTTCTTCTTCATGTACCCCCCTCCCCTGGACACACACACACTATAAGTATTACATCAGTCTCTGCCAGCATTTAATTTAATTTTTCTGCATTTATTAACCAGGTAATTCCACAAGGGACAACTGCCTTTTTCAGTGAGGCAAATGAACATAGTCAAGTTAAGTGACTTGCTGTGATTCACAGTTTGCATGTGAAAATTTAGGGCATTCTGTTTGTTGTTACCTATATGTTTATTGCTACATTTTGCATTGATAATATAATTCAGCATATTATTATTATAACGCTAAATCAGAAGTTTACTCTCATGAAAATTGATCAGTGAATGAATTAGTCAATCATACAGGAAAGCATGCCTGCAGTGCACCTGATGATGTTTTGAGATCTTGTTAGAAAGAGCAGTTTCATAATGGCAACTCATTTTTTCAGAATTATGGAATCCACTGTCTGATGCATCAATTGTCTCTCTTCAGTTTTAGATGATTTTAGGAACACCGTCTTTAGTGCATGGCCTGATAATGGCTACCCTGTGCTACTGAGGGGGGAAATCCTATCATTTATTTCTTATTTATTTTATTCTGACATTTTTAACCAGGCTAGTCCAACTGAGCTAGAACCCATTTTCAGTGGGGGCCTAGGGAGAGAAGCTCCAGACAGTAACATTTAACAAGACCAGTAACATTAAAGATACACAGCGAACATTAGTTAGTAATGTAAGCTTATGATATAAGAAACTGTTGAATATAAGGAAGACTGAAGGAGGAAGATTAAAACTCAACTGTAGTACAGAAATATACGGAACATTTGGCAGAGTTAAGTAGTTATAGATGGAGAAAGACTGTGTTTATCATAGGAATGTATCAGTCTTAGTGCAGTTACAGAAAAAGTAGAAAGGGGGAGAAAACGGGTAGCTGGAGTAAGGCAGGTCATCAAGTGCAGCAGTAATGATGAGAGGAATAAATCTGAGAAATGCAGCCAGCTATAGTGAGAGGCGTTTAGTACAGGTAGAAAGGATAGGACAGGAGAGGAATTCAACTGCGATACCTGCAATAAGAGCAGAGGTGGCATCATGGCACCACAAAGCCAGTCATGAGGGAGAAAAAAATGAGTCAGTCTACAAATCTGTTTTCACTTAGGCAGGCTTTGGGGGCTTGTGCCACACCACTAACAGCTTTGATCTGGGGGTGTTCACTAATGTATAACTTCATAAATGCAAGACTCAGCTTATGTAGGTGCAGCAGGTAGGAGTCAGGAGAGTAGCAAGCTCTTTCCACTTCTTCCAGTATGATTTATCAAAGTGAAGGAACCACCTCTTCTAATAGAACTGGATGGGAAATCAACTTGGTAAAATCCTCCCAAGATGAAGGGACCTTTTTCCTAAAGAATCACCACTGCTATACAGTTAGAAACTTCTCCAGCAGTAAATTCCTTTGGAAAACAACGTTTGAAGAGCTAAGGTTTGTGAAGTTGTGTAGACCCTCATCTAGTTTGTCCCCAATGAGTAGCAGAATAGCCTTCTCCACTATAGTCTAGTAAGGCATGTGGTGGTGGAGTTGAAGAAGGAAAGCATGCTTCCTGTCCGAGCGACACAAGCCCAGAGAACATTAACACTGACAAGGCTAAGCAAACATAGGCTACAGTAATAAAATGCTAAGTGGGACCACCAAAAAGCAGACCACATGATAGATGAGTGGGCCAGAAACTTTGGCCTTGAAAAGATTGTCGGCATTCAGACTGCCAAAAACTTGTAAAAAGTGCTAACGTTTTATATTGGTACAGCTTTCCTTTTGTTTCCTTTCTCCTTTCCTTGGCGGCCTTTTACCACTTCTGTTCTCCTTAATTAGTTCTCCATCTCCTTTACCATTGTTCCATTTCCTAAGTTCATGCAGACTTTATCTGCCTTCTCAACAGAGCTACACATTTTGCCTTGGTTTGTTCCTTGGTTTGTTACATTTCCTTCTTCCCTTTTAAGTTAAGCTAACTGGTTTGTATGTCATCAATAAGCCCAAAGAATGTGTGTACATGCAGAGAGACAGCTGATCGGAGACATCCTTTATCACATTCTTTGTTAGACATTATGGTCTGAACATGGATGCACATGCACGATTTTTGTTCACAGTCTCAATGAGAACATGTTGGAACTTTTACCTAATTGAGATAAGGGTAACTGAACAGTGTCAGCTGGGGGTTGATCTTCATCAGTCACTCTGATTCAGGGAATACTGTGACACTGTCAGCCCTGTCTAAACCTTTCTGAAGAAAGTTACTGCACTAAAATACTCACATGTTTGTTCAGAGGGCTGAGGTTATGAACAGTCATTAAACTGCATCCTGTAGTCCTGCGTTTGATTCCTTAATTTCCATTTGCCTGCTCTGTGACTCCAAGCAAATCACTTAACCAAGCAGAGACGGTTATGCATAAAAATGGGTTTATTTGCTTGAAAAATAAAAAATAGTGGTGGTTCTCAATGAAAATAAGCTATTTCATCAAAATAATTACATTAGCATCATTCTTAATGTACTAATATATTTCTTTGCTGTTATTAATTTGATAAGGACTGATGTAATCAGCCACATGAGCCTGTTTTATAAAATCCAGCTCACACTGGTGCCTACAGGTAAGATATTCACTGTTGTGCAACAGCAAACAGTTATACTGCAATCAGTCAGCTATAACTATTTCAGTTATAAAAGAGCATAACATCCTGCAAAAGCAAGGAAAAACACATACATGTACAATACTAACTGGAAAAAAAGACACAGCAGCTGTGCAGTTGGTACAGCGACACTAAAGATAGAAAGACAGGGCAAAGTGCAAGCTTGTTCTGTAGAATATGGTGCAGTACATGATGAATGGAAAAATATATTAAGTAAAATTACAAATCTGAGAAAGCAGAACAAACAGACTGTACCAATGTCAGAGGAAAAAGGGTCATGGTCAGTAATGGACTAGAGGTTTAATGGACATGAAATGTGCACAGACTATTTTCCACGGCAGCCTTTTTAGGAAAACCTGTAATTCACTGGCAAGAGAGAGCAACATACCCAACACACTAGTCATAGGTGACACTATAGTCAAGCACACTGAAGTCCCACTCACCAGGCTGAGCAAGGAGAAGGTTACTGTCAGCTGCCTGTCAGGTGCCAGGATCCGCCACATAATGCATGCACTCACTCCACAACAAGTACAAATATAACTCTGTCATTGTCCATATTGGTGTGAATGACCTGAGACATACCTCCCTAGACTACATGAAAAGAGACATGGAAGAGCTGTCCAGTCTTGTAGCCCAGACAGGTATGACTCTAGCCCTGAGTAGCATCCTGCCATCACCCAGAATGATACCACAGTACAAGGACAAAATGAATGACTTTAACAAGTGGCTAAGCTTCTGGTGTCATTCTAAGGGGATCCAGTATCTGTCTGCCTGGGACGACATGGTCAGCAGACCACGATACTTTGCCAGAGATGGCCTGTACCTGTCACCCCTGGGATTCCTGATACTGGCTAAAGCTCTTGCCGCCCCTATAGTGCCTTTTTTAGCCAAGCTTTAAATGACAAATTCACCATCATAACAGGAGCAGGCAAGCAAAAACTGAGGGTAATGCTACTCAATGCTAGAAGTCTAAATCTCAAAATGCACTCCCTTGAGGCACTCCTTAAAATGGAGAACATTGATATCTGTGCAGTGACTGAGACCTGTTTCAAGGCTCCAGAGAGCACCCCTGCATTACCAGGCTATAACTCATACCACACTTTTTGGCCAGCTAACTTGTACCGGAACACCAAAGGTGGAGGTGTGTCGATATTCATTAAGGATATTCATGCCTCCAGGCTAGTTGCTCAGCATAATGCATCTGAGGTTATCCAAGTGCATCTAACTCAGGGCAAAACTGCAATCCAAATTGTAGCTTGCTACAGATCCCCCACCATGCCTCAGGATTCTCACTCCTCTTTTCTTGATATACTGGAAAATATCAGGGTTCAACCAAACACCCTAATAATGGGTGATTTCAACTACCCCACCATTAACTGGGAAAACTACTCATGTATCAACTCCTTCACTCAACACTTTCTGGAATTCATAAATTCCAATGTCCTGGATCAACTTATCCACACCCCCACCAGGGGCAACAATATCCTAGACCTTGTCATTACCAACATGAGTGACCAGTGTTCCATACCTTTAGGAAAATCCTCATTGGTCAGATCCGACCATAAGTTAATCACCCTAGATATCCACATCCTGCCCCCACCCCTATTAAGGAAACCATGGTAAAAAAATTCTCCAAAGCCAACTTCATGCTTCTTAAGGCAGAAGTGGTGAACTTCATGACACCCATGCCGATGGACAATACAGTTACGACTGCTGAATACTTCACAAATGCACTCTATAAACATTTACATGAGTGCATGGATTGTGCTGTCCCAAACAAAACCAAGACACTATCCTCCAAAAAAAGGAAGCCAATCTGGTGGTCCCCTGCCATAAACAAACTCTACAACAGAAGGAAGAAACTGTTGCAAAGAGAGTAAAATCCCATGAGTGGAGGAGCTCCCTGGTCAGCCTCAGTAAGAAGCTGAGATCCCTTATAAGATCCTCCAAAGCTAGCTATGAAAACAAAATCACCACTGATTCTAGGGACAACCACAAAGCATTCTATAGCTATGTCAAGAATCTCAATGGCAACACCCAGATCTGCTCTGAGTTACAGCACAATGGCACAAAAATTACAGAACCAACTGATATTGCCAACATCCTGGCAGATAGATTCAGTGCTAACTTTACCCCCCTCTCACCCCCTAAAAGGCCCATATCTATACAGGAAGAATATAGTGTCCCTGTAATCACAACTACACAGGCAAAAGCTGCACTTTCTAAAGCCAAAAACACAGTATCCAAGGGACTGGACAACATCCCAGGCTGCATTTTACATGAACTTCGGAACAAACTGGCTCCCCTCCTAAGCACTATGTTCAATTATAGCCTCACATCAGGCTTTGTGCCCACTGAATGGCACACAGCAACAGTTATCCCATTCCACAAACGGGGAGCCACCACTGATACTGGGAACTGTTGCCCTATTAGCCTGAAGAGCTTGGTCTGTAAGGCCATGGAACATATCATCATGGAACTTATAATCAAAGACATTGGTAACCTCCAAACTCTGACCCCACCCAGTTCAGGTTTATGAAAGGTAGATCATGCCTCCTGAACCTGATCGACTTCTTTGAGGCAGTCACCAAAGCCGTAGACGAGGGTAAGGTGGTTCACACAGCATATCTTGACCTCACCAAGGCTTTCAATACCATCCCCAATTCTGGAATTATAGCTAAACTCACTAAACTAGGTATAAATCCCTACATCACAAGATGGGTTGCCAACTGGCTCACTGACAGAATCCACACTGTAAGAGTTGCAGACTCCATATCTGACTTCAAACCAGTGACAAGTGGAGTACCACAGGGTTCAGTCCTGGGACCTCTCCTGTTTGGTATCTACTTCTTCGAATTACAGGCTAACACAGAAGGCCTTTGGCTAATGAAGTTTGCAGATGACTGCAAACTAGGAGCCATAGTCAAGTCTCCAAATGATGTGGACATCCTACAGAAGGGCCTCACTGAGACAGATGCCTGGTGTCAGAGACATGGCCTCAAGCTCAATGCCAAAAAGTGCATTGTCATCCCCTTTGGTAAAAACTCTGTACCCATGAACTACCACATAGGCGACAGTCTACTTAATGGTAAATGTGTGATAAGAGACCTGGGACCCAGGTGGACAGTAGTCTCTCCTTTGATAATCACATCACCACAGTAGTCAGGAAATCCTTCTATGTGGCACACCTCATCACAAAAGGGTTCTCATCCAGGAAAAAAGAGGTAATTATTCCCCTCTACTTGACACTCATTAGACCCATTATAGAGTACAATGCCTCTTTTGAAATGTAGCTCACAAGACATTTGCAGCAGCTGGAAAGGCCACAGAAGTACATCACAAAGAGGATTACTGGCCTCAAACAGATGCCCTACACTGACCATCTCAAAAAACTCCAGCTTTACTCCGTAGCATATCGCCTACTCAGAGGCGATCTCTGCCTAACATATAAAGCTATGTCAAACCCAGAGCTGTTGCACATGCTACACCTAAAGAAATCCCAATCCCTCTGAGCTACATGCTCTAGGGACCTAAACCTTGTCACCACAATAAACAGGACGTGCTGGAGGGATAGATTCCTGTCCCAGAGACATCCTACACTCTGGAACAAGCTACCCATCTATGTCAAACAAAGCTCCTCATTAGCACTCTTCAAGAAAAATCTTGATGAGTGGATGGGAAATAGGAAATACACCCCAGGGATGACTTCTGTGGCTCTGCTCAACAGTGGCTCAGGAAAATAAATTTCTTGGGTGGTGTAAGCTAGGGAACCTTGCTGGCTAGGCTTACTTAGGCTCTTGGGCCGATAGCCTAGTACCTACTTATAAATCTATAATGCTAAGAGCTGTTAATGAGCTACCTCCGGTGGTCCTGAGCTACTTCCGGTGGTCCTGTGTTTGATTCCTTTAGCTTTCATTTGCTTACAGTGTAACCCTGAGACAGTGCACTGGGGCAACTAGAAATTTGAGCTAGGCATGATAATGGTCTCCTGGACTGCATGCCTGGTGACCACTATAAACCTATAGGTGGAGACTGCACCAGAGTTTGCCTTCAGCAGGACAGAGTAAGCCGCGGTGGTACAGCAGTAGCGTTGTTGCCTCACAGCAGGATGTTCTCCTGTTCAATTCTTGGCTGGAGTGCCTTCTGTGTGGAGTCAGCATGTCCTCCCCATGGTTGAGTGGCCTCCGAAAGACATGCGTGAATGGGCATGCCTTCGCTGAAGGTTGGGCGTTGGGCTGGCAACTTGGCACCATAAAAATCAACTGCCAATCATTAGCAGACCGGAGTTCCGCTGTGGCGACCCCTAACTGGGAAAAGTCGAAAAGACAAACAACAACTGATGCATTGTGGGAAGTGCAAAACTACCTTTGGAATCCTTCAGGTCTAACTGTAGTTCTCACAGTATGAACGTCATATGATAACACTCAGTGTAAAGGCAGCCTTCCATGAGGGAAATTAGAAATCAGTTTCACCTTATACAAGATCACTATTTCAAGACCATGCATTCTGAAAGCAGATGACAGTCATATTTACAGGAAGCTTTCAAGAAAACACTGCAAGGTCTTGAGGCTGGTGGGACACACCGTGTTGGAGCCATTGCTCTACAATGCAGCAGCATGGATACTCATCTGGAGACTGGTAAGATTTCTTTCAGTTACATCACAGTTTTTAGGTATTACGCAACATATATCAAAAGTAGACTTCCAGTCAGTAGATGTTGAGTAAAAACATTGCTGGTATAGACTGCAAAATTTAATTAAGCAGTGAGGTCCAATCATAAACACAAATTTTGTACAAAGAACGAAATCAGCTTCAACCCAACAGCAAATTATGAGACTCCACAAGTTGTTTTAGCGCTTTCATTCACGTTTAATCTTCTGTGAACTTCCTCAGAAACAACTTCTCCATCCATACAACTGTTTAAATACTACATCAATCACAAATTAATTTACATAATTAATCAATTTAAGTAATTAAGACTTAAAAACATAAAGACTTAAAGACATACATTAAAACAATTATAAAAAATATAATAAACTCATAAATAAATATTATGAAGGAAATATATGTGTAAATATGTATGTGCATATATGTATTCATACTTTAAATTATATTTAATAATGTAATTATGAATTCATTTCCAGGAAACATCTCATATTTAAACAATAGAAAAAGAGGTAATAGCTCTTCGTGAGACTACAGCAAGGCCCATTTTAACAGTAGGGTCATTGGCTACTAAAGTAATTACCAAGGACAATAAAGAATTTACTAGTTCCTTTTTGCTACCCATTAGTAATGAGATGTGGTTAATTAAAGATATCATTGTTAATAATTGGAAGATTATCTTGGGTAACCAAGATTTAGTGAACATCCTAGGTACTAAACCAAAGTTCACTTTCAAAAAAGTAGTCAACCTTAAAAGTGTACTTGAGAAAAAGGAGAACACATGTATTACCAGTAGAGTGGGTGCTATACACACTAGAGGTACTTTTTCTTGTCACTGTTGTAAACAGTGTAGATACATTATCAATTCATCTTTTGTGTATTTTCAGCATCTACGAACAACCTATTGGTTAAAACATTACTTCACATGTCATAGTACTATGGTTGTCTACGTAGCTCAGTGCCTTACATGTCCAAGTTATTATGTGGGTATGACTACAAGAACTTTAAAAATCAGAATTAGTGAACACATTTTGGCTATTAGAAAAAAAGATATAAACAACGCCCTAACAAGGCATTCCATTAGCTGTAATGAATTTAAAAAGTTTACATTTGCTGTTCTAGATAGTGTTAACAGTAAAATTTTTGGTGGAAATTTTAAACTTCTATTGGAATGTAAAGAGTCTTTTTGGCAAATATTTTTAGGAGCTGACAGATTTCCAGGTCTTAACGAAACCATAAATATGAGATGTTTCCTGGAAATGAATTCATAATTACATTATTAAATATAATTTAAAGTATGAATACATATATGCACATACATATTTACACATATATTTCCTTCATAATATTTATTTATGAGTTTATTATATTTTTTATAATTGTTTTAATGTATGTCTTTAAGTCTTTATGTTTTTAAGTCTTAATTACTTAAATTGATTAATTATGTAAATTAATTTGTGATTGATGTAGTATTTAAACAGTTGTATGGATGGAGAAGTTGTTTCTGAGGAAGTTCACAGAAGATTAAACGTGAATGAAAGCGCTAAAACAACTTGTGGAGTCTCATAATTTGCTGTTGGGTTGATTTCGTTCTTTGTACAAAGTTACTTGGTTTATAGTGTGTTTTTCGTGTTTATAAACACAAATTTGTAAATGCCTGGAAACCTTTGATATGTAATCCCTCAGGCCTTGTTGGTGTAAGTTTGTCTTTCTCCTCCAGTAACTATGGTATATAGCCATGAGTGTGGCTTTGACTGGTGGTTAATCACTGGTTTCTTAGAATAATCCAGAAATGGATTTGAGTCACTGTCTCCATTTCCACATTCTGCAAAACTGAACAAGCCAGTTCTCCTAGCAATACCCCCCCCCCACCCTCAGATTGCCCCTGAAAAGAGAGTCACCAGTGTCTGGTGGATTTTCTAATAAACAATTTAAAATAAAGTACCAGAATTGCTCACTATAAAGGTCTTAATAGTGCAGGAGCTGGAATCAGTTCTTGACCAGATAATTTGCAGAAGTACTCTAGAGGCCTTGGTATCATATAGGTATATAATAAACAAACATAGAAACTTGCACAATGCTAAAACACTACTACATGCAGTTCAGTAGTAATAATAACAAATGGACAGGTTATTTATAAACAAATCAATTGATGTTACTCAGTACAAAGTACTGGATCTAAAAGTATGACCTCAGAGGCATAATTATGCATATTTTAACATTTTGTACTTAGAGTTTTAAAAATAACATACCGGTGCTTGTGTTTATTAGCAGTTGCAAAGCAGCACACAGCACCATTCTTATAGGCATTCAGTCAACTAGTTGTAGTACAATGGAGAAACACTATACACGGGAGTGCAGTATGTATGAGGACAATGAGCCATCTGTGAATCCATATAGTCAATGCGCTGTTGACACATGTAAATCCAAAAAGGCTGTGCTATCCTCACTACATTATCCCTATGCTGTGGAACAAAATCCCGGTACATGTGAGGCAGAGCACCTCGCTGGCCTTGTTCAAGAGAAATCTTGACCAATGGATGGGAGATCGCAGATATACCCCAGGGATTACCTCAGTGTCACTGCTCGACAGAGGCACAGCAAAATAAGGAGTATAGTTCCCCATACTAAAGGGGTGGCGTAAGCCACAAAACGATGGGCTAGGCTTGTAAATGCCCTCGGGCAGATAGCCTAGTATGAACCTATGAACCTATGAACCTATAATAACAGTAAAGAAAACCCTCAGGTAGCAATCAGCCAATCTCAGTTGTACCATCAGGAGTTTCAAACTGAAATCACACACATACACAAGCAGAATTCAGCATTTCTCCTCTGCCATAAGGGCTGCAACCCACCCTGAATTTATCCTATTTGCTGATTCTAAGACATAAACATTATATTTGCTCTCTTGGTTGGAGAAACAATGGGTAAACTTACATTTTTTGGGGGACCAGCAGTATAAGAATGTTAAACATGTTACTGTTCTCCCCAATGTTATTAGGCAGGCTTTGTATAGGTACAGTTTGTTTGCATTTATCAGACAGTATACAGTGCTTAGTTTGTTTATCATTCATGTGCCATTAATGATATGACAAAGATCACAGCTCATTTGTCATTCTGAATATTTGAATTTGCATTTTGTTTACTTAAGTCATTACATCCAAGTGATGCCTCCAGGTGCATCTGTAGTTAACTCCTACTGATGCCTCTAGGCATCAAATATTGCTTGTTCATATTTGCATCAATAATTCCAAAACCATGCTATGTACCAGGTTTTAGAAGATTTTGTCTTAAAGCTTATACAATGGCAAATTCAACTGCATTAATATTTGACTTCTGACTAGTGCAGGTAAATAGATATTAAAGGTTGTTATTGTTGTTGTCTTTTGGCTTTTCCAAGTTAGGGGTCGCCACAGTGGAACTCCGGTCCGCTAATAATTGACAGTAGATTTTGATGAACGCCGAGGTGCCAGCTCGACGTTCAACCTTCAATGAAGGCACGCACATTTACGCATGTCTTTCGAACGCCCACCCAACCGCGGGGAGGACATGCAGACTCCACACAGAAGGCACTCTCCGCACTCCAGCCGAGAATCGAATGGGAGAACTTCTTACTGTGAGGCAACAATGCTACCGCTGCACCACTGCGGTTATTATGATATTAATTTACATAGATATAATTTTCACATTTTTGTAAATATCTCAACAACCAAGTAATACAGACAGAACTTCTTAGCCTCATATGAATGCTCTAAGTTAGCTGAATAAAATGTTGCTGACAGCACGTGTGTAACTTGAGTGGTTGCTCAGGTATTGTAAGTTGTTTACAAAATATTACAGATGTAATAGTTACTCTGTTTATTGTGAAGTATAAAATTTGGTTTAAGAACTAGAACCTAAAGAATACTACCACTATAAAAATAGTTTGTGCTGAACAGTTTGACATTTATAGTTCTTACGTAACCACTATGGTTCCAGAGACATGAACATTTTATTTGAAATGTTCAGACATAACTTGATTCTGACAAAAGGCTTAGGCTCCACCCATTGGAAGTTACACTGCAAACCTCACGAGCTCCACTGGACTGAATGAGTTAAGCTGATAAACATGCTTTTTTTCAGCTTTATGGTGCCCATAAGGTTCTTCAACTTAACTTTAAAATAATGGGTCCTTTCCATGTGGCAACAGCCCTATCTGTACTATGGTCATGAAGGGCTCCCCACAAAGTAACATCATGCAAGATAAAACAGTTCAGCTTATTATCTTTTTCATATTTTTGGCATGTAGATTTAAAAAAGCTGACTTACTTTGAAGCAGATCATGGTTAACTATAAATGTTTTTCATACTACATGAATTTGGAGACCACTTGGTATAATGGTTAAGGGCTTCATCTACCAGGTACAAGGTTCAAGCCTGACCTCTGGCTGATGCTTATTTGGACTTTGCATGTTCTCCTTTTGTCTCTGTGAAGTTCCCCTCATTGCCAAAATGCATTTTGAATGCTCCCATCTCACAGTCACCAAAAATGGAGCTGCGAGCAGCAGCACAGAATCTAGATGTCCAATGTGGGGACGAGTTGCATTGACCAACCACTTTGAGCATCTACCGTGGTGCACATTATCCTCAAGATAAGAGAACACGGATCACAGATTGCATGCCGTGGCGAGGGTAATCACTCAATGGTGTAAAAGCATGGCTGTGGGTAGTCCGGTTCTGTTGACTAATGTCACAAAATGGGTATGGGTATTTGCCAACCTGCTAAACATGAACAAAGAATTGCTACCCTCAATGTAGCTTCAATGGTGGGGACATGGTGATAAGGAGGAGGCTGGGCATCCAGTTTACATAGGAGACAAGATGCAGTGCAGAGTCTACTACTCAGGAGGAGGAGGATGGACTAGAAATGGGAGCGTGGGAATTGTGGTGAGGGAGAGGCTTCAGAAGACAATGAGGGGGGGGGGTGAGATTAGAATTAGTGACAGACTCATGGCAATGAGACTCCAGTATAAGGATAAGGCAATATGCCCCACAGCAAGATAGTGAGAAAAAGAGTGCAGCAGGAAAACATGATGTTGATCTGAAGGACAAACAGAACAAGATATGAGACTGCATGAGTCCACATTGGTGGGGAAACAGGAATAAAAGAAGGAGAAGCCATTGATGGTAGCCAACAATCGGTTACAGAGAGACAATCACATAATCACATGCAAAAGTGACAAACATGCAACTCAGGTAGACTTTCTCCTGGTAAGGAAAGTGCACTCGAATAGAATCAGTGATGAAAAGCCGTCCTCAGTGAAAGTCGTCCCACAGCATAAACTACTCGTTGCCACAATCAGCTGCAAGCAGTGGTCAGAGAAGGCTCTAAGGTCAACAGAGACCAGACTGAAGACCTGGAAGTTGGCTGGAGAGAAAGTACAAAAGTTCAAAGAATTAGTCAGGGTCTAGCACCCCAAGAAAAAGGAGAATAAACAGGTGGAGCTGAAGAAGAATGGCAACACCTCAAAACAGCCTGTGTGAGGACTACAGAACAGATATGTGGTTGTGCCACGTATGGAAATAAGGTACACAAGGAAAGCTGGTGGCGGAATGCAGAAGTCCAGGAAGTCATCAAAAGAAAGTAGGAGTGCAGGAAAAAATGGGACATAGAAAAGATGGACCAATCTTGGAAGGAATACTGGTTATCTAACAAACAGGTTAAGAAAGGAGTTGCAATAGCAAAGAACAAGGCATCAGAGGCACTGTACCAACTTCTGGAAAATGAAATCAGTGTTGCCAACCTCTTTAATGAAGGACTAGCCCATTCCATTTCCTCTATTTTATCCAAAATCTTATTTTTTTTGACAAACAGCAATGCAGAGTCTAAGTCTTCAAAAATTTTAGGGCCATCAGGAAGGAGGATTTTTAGCTTGGCAGGAAACAGAAGGTAGGTTTTAAACTGTGCTTTCTTAAGCTCCCTTATTAATGGCAGAAAAAATTTTCTTTTAGTTATTACCAAGGAAGAATAGTCATTGTCAAAACGCACAGTTGCCTCATTAATTTTAACAGGTGCTTTAGCCCAAGCAGATTTAAGAACCATCTCTTTATCAAAAGATGATAGAAATCTAACTATAACTGATCTAGGATACTTTTTGTTAGAGTTAGTATTAGCTATAGATCTATGGGCTCTTTCGATACCAAAAGAAAATGCTTCTGGTAAGTCTAAAGTTTTAGGGAGCCATGTATTTAAAAAAGAAGTAATATTGTTACCTTCAATATTTTCTGGCAGTCCAAAAATCCTAATGTTATTGCGCCTAGATCTATTTTCCAGGTCATCAAGCTTTGTTTGTAGATGTGTATTTTGTTTCAGCAAAAACTCAATGTTGATTTCCTCTTCTTGGATTCTATTCTCCATGTCATTTACAGTCTCTTCTATGCCAGTAATCTGAGTCTTCTGTTGTTGCAAGTCTATATGTAACAAGTCTATTTGTTTTGTAGTTTTTTCTATGAAGGTATCTATTTTAGTATCCAGTTTATCCATCTTGGCAGTAAGTTGCTGGATTATAGATATCAGAGACTGAAGTTCTTTCTTGATGCTGGAATCTTGAGAATTTGTCTTACTGGAACTCATTTCAGACAGAAAAGCTGACAGAGAAATTTCCAAGGTGATTTCTGACAGGAATATTATTAAAATTTTCTTTCTTTTTTAGATATTATTGAAGAAATAGATATACCAAATGTATTTAGAAAGAAAATTACTTCATAAATTAATTTGTAAAGTAATTATTTCCTGTCAGTGCAGTGAAATTGGTGGAGCTGAAGAAATCTGCTCCTATCCTGTGTTCATCCTTGGCCACACCCCCCTCACTCCTCTTTTCTTGATATACTGGAAAATATTAGGGTTCAACCAAACACCCTAATAATGGGTGATTTCAACTACCCCACCATTAACTGGGAAAACTACTCATGTATCCACTCCTTCACTCAACGCTTTCTGGAATTCATAAATTCCAATGTCCTGGATCAACTTATCCACACCCCCACCAGGGCCAACAATATCCTAGACCTTGTCATTACCAACATGAGTGACCAGTGTTCCATACCTTTAGGAAAATCCTCATTGGTCAGATCCGACCATAAGTTAATCACCCTAGATATCCACATCCTGCCCCCACCCCCATTAAGGAAACCATGGTAAAAAAATTCTCCAAAGCCAACTTCATGCTTCTTAAGGCAGAAGTGGTGAACTTCATGACACCCATGCCAATGGACAATATAGTTACGACTGCTGAATACTTCACAAATGCACTCTATAAACATTTACATGAGTGCATGGATCCCAAACAAAACCAAGACACTATCCTCCAAAAAAAGGAAGCCAATCTGGTGGTCCCCTGCCATAAACAAACTCTACAACAGAAGGAAGAAACTGTTGCAAAAGAGAGTAAAATCCCATAAGTGGAGGAGCTCCCTGGTCAGCCTCAGTAAGAAGCTGAGATCCCTTATAAGATCCTCCAAAGCTAGCTATGAAAACAAAATCACCACTGATTCTAGGGACAACCACAAAGCATTCTAAAGCTATGTCAAGAATCTCAATGGCAACACCCAGATCTGCTCTGAGTTACAGCACAATGGCATGAAAATTACAGAACCAACTGATATTGCCAACATCCTGGCAGATAGATTCAGTGCTAACTTTACCCCCCTCTCACCCCCTAAAAGGCCCATATCTATACAGGAAGAATATAGTGTCCTTGTAATCACAACTACGCAGGTAAAAGCTGCACTTTCTAAAGCCAAAAACACAGTATCCAAGGGACCGGACAACATCCCAGGCTGCATTTTACACGAACTTCGGAACAAACTGGCTCCCCACCTAAGCACTATGTTCAATTATAGCCTCACATCAGGCTTTGTGCCCACTGAATGGCACACAGCAACAGTTATCCCATTCCACAAACAGGGAGCCACCACTGATACTGGGAACTGTTGCCCTATTAGCCTGATGAGCCTGGTCTGCAAGGCCATGGAATGTATCATCATGGAACTCATAATCAAGGACATTGGTAACCTTCAAACTCTGGACCCCACCCAGTTCAGGATTATGAAAGGTAGATCATGCCTCCTGAACCTGATTGACTTCTTTGAGGCAGTCACCAAAGCCGTAGACGAGGGTAAGGTGGTTCACACAGCATATCTTGACCTCACCAAGGCTTTCAGTACCATGACCAATTCTGGAATTATAGCTAAACTCACTAAACTAGGTATAAATCCCTACATCACAAGATGGGTTGCCAACTGGCTCACTGACAGAACCCACACTGTAAGAGTTGCAGACTCCAAATCTGACTTCAAACCAGTGACAAGTGGAGTACCACAGGGTTCAGTCCTGGGACCTCTCCTGTTTGGTATCTACTTCTCCGAATTACAGGCTAACACAGAAGGCCTTTAGCTAACGAAGTTTGCAGATGACTGCAAACTAGGAGCCATAGTCAAGTCTCCAAATGATGTGGACATCCTACAGAAGGGCCTCACTGAGACAGATGCCTGGTGTCAGAGACATGGCCTCAAGCTCAATGCCAAAAAGTGCATTGTCATCCCCTTTGGTAAAAACTCTGTACCCATGAACTACCACATAGGCGACAGTCTACTTAACGCTGAATGTGTGATAAGAGACCTGGGACCCAGGTGGACAGTAGTCTCTCCTTTGATAATCACATCACCACAGTAGTCAGGAAATCCTTCTATGTGGCACACCTCATCACAAAAGGGTTCTCATCCAGGAAAAAAGAGGTAATTATTCCCCTCTACTTGACACTCATTAGACCCATTATAGAGTACAATGCCTCTTTTGAAATGTACCTCACAAGACATTTGCAGCAGCTGGAAAGGCCACGGAAGTACATCACAAAGAGGATTACTGGCCTCAAACAGATGCCCTACACTGACCATCTCAAAAAACTCCAGCTTTACTCTGTAGCATATCGCCTACTCAGAGGCGATCTCTGCCTAACTTATAAAGCTATGTCAAACCCAGAGCTGTTGCACATGCTACACCTAAAGAAATCCCAATCCCTCTGAGCTACATGCTCTAGGGACCTAAACCTTGTCACCACAATAAACAGGACATGCTGGAGGGATAGATTCCTGTCCCAGAGACATCCTACACTCTGGAACAAGCTACCCATCTATGTCAAACAAAGCTCCTCATTAGCACTCTTCAAGAAAAATCTTGATGAGTGGATGGGAAATAGGAAATACACCCCAGGGATCACTTCTGTGGCTCTGCTCGACAGTGGCTCAGGAAAATAACTTTCTTGGGTGGTGTAAGCCAGGAAACCTTGCTGGCTAGGCTTACTTAGGCTCTTGGGCTGATAGCCTAGTACCTACTTATAAATCTATAATGCTAAGCGCTGTTAATGAGCTACTTCGGGTGGTCCTGAGCTACTTCGGTAGTCCTGAGCTACCTCCGGTGGTCCTGAGCTACTTCCAGTGGTCCTGTGTTTGATTCCTTTAGCTTTCATTTGCTTACGGTGTAACCCTGAGACAGTGCACTGGGGCAACTAGAAATTTGAGCTAGGCATGATAATGGTCTCCTGGACTGCATGCCTGGTGACCACTATAAACCTACAGGTGGAGACTGCACCAGTGTTTGCCTTCAGAAGGACAGAGTAAGCCGCGGTGGTACAGCAGTAGCGTTGTTGCCTCACAGCAGGATGTTCTCCTGTTCAATTCTTGGCTGGAGTGCCTTCTGCGTGGAGTCTGCATGTCCTCCCCGTGGTTGAGTGGCCTCCGAAAGACATGCGTGAATGGGCATGCCTTCGCTGAAGGTTGGGCGTTGGGCTGGTAACTTGGCACCATAAAAATTGACTGCCAATCATTAGCAGACCAGAGTTCCGCTGTAGCGACCCCTAACTGGGAAAAGTCAAAAAGGCAAACAACAACTGATGCATTGTGGGAAGTGCAAAACTACCTTTGGAATCCTTCAGGTCTAACTGTAGTTCTCACAGTATGAACGTCATATGATAACACTCAGTGTAAAGACAGCCTTCCATGAGGGAAATTAGAAATCAGTTTCACCTTATACAAGATCACTATTTCAAGACCATGCATTCTGAAAGCAGATGACAGTCATATTTACAGGAAGCCTTCAAGAAAACACTGCAAGGTCTTGAGGCTGGTGGGACACACCGTGTTGGAGCCATTGCTCTACAATGCAGCAGCATGGATACTCATCTGGAGACTGGTAAGATTTCTTTCAGTTACATCACAGTTTTTAGGTATTACACAACATATATCAAAAGTAGACTTCCAGTCAGTAGATGTTGAGTAAAAACATTGCTGGTATAGACTGCAAAATTTAATTAAGCAGTGAGGTCCAATCATAAACACAAATTTGTAAATGCCTGGAAACCTTTGATATGTAACCCCTCAGGCCTTGTTGGTGTAAGTTTGTCTTTCTCCTCCAGTAACTATGGTATATAGCCATCCGTGTGGCTTTGACTGGTGGTTAATCACTGGTTTCTTAGAATAATCCAGAAATGGATTTGAGTCACTGTCTCCATTTCCACAGTCTGCAAAACTGAACAAGCCACTTCTCCTAGCAATACCCCCCCCCCACCCTCAGATTGCCCCTGAAAAGAGAGTCACCAGTGTCTGGTGGATTTTCTAATAAACAATTTAAAATAAAGTACCAGAATTGCTCACTATAAAGGTCTTAATAGTGCAGGAGCTGGCATCAGTTCTTGACCAGATAATTTGCAGAAGTACTCTAGAGGCCTTGGTCTCATATAGGTATATAATAAACAAACATAGAAACTTGCACAATGCTAAAACACTACTACATGCAGTTCAGTAGTAATAATAACAAATGGACAGGTTATTTACAAACAAATCAGTTGATGTTACTCAGTACAAAGTACTGAATCTAAAAGTATGACATCAGAGGCATAATTATGCATATTTTAACATTTTGTACTTAGAGTTTTAAAAATAACATACCGGTGCTTGTGTTTATTAGCAGTTGCAAAGCAGCACACAGCACCATTCTTATAGGCATTCAGTCAACTAGTTGTAGTACAATGAAGAAACACTATACACAGGAGTGCAGTATGTATGAGGACAATGAGCCATCTGTGAATCCATATAGTCAATGCGCTGTGGACACATGCAAATCCAAAAAGGCTGTGCTATCCTCACTACATGGTCTTAATAACAGTAAGGAAAACCCTCAGGTAGCAATCAGCCAATCTCAGTTGTACCATCAGGAGTTTCAAACTGAAATCACACACATACACAAGCAGAATTCAGCATTTCTCCTCTGCCATAAGGGCTGCAACCCACCCTGAATTTATCCTATTTGCTGATTCTAAGACATAAACATTATATTTGCTCTTTTGGTTAGAGAAACAATGGGTAAACTTACATTTTTTGGGGGACCAGCAGTATAAGAATGTTAAACATGTTACTGTTCTCCCCAATGTTATTAGGCAGGCTTTGTATAGGTACAGTTTGTTTGCATTTATCAGACAGTATACCGTGCATAGTTTGTTTACCATTCATGTGCCATTAATGATATGACAAAGATCACAGCTCATTTGTCATTCTGAATATTTGAATTTGTATTTTGTTTACTTAAGTCATTACATCCAAGTGACGCCTCCAGGTGCATCTGTAGTTAATTCCTACTGATGCCTCTAGGCAACAAATATTGCTTGTTCATATTTGCATCAATAATTCCAAAACCATGCTATGTACCAGGTTTTAGAAGATTTTGCCTTAAAGCTTATACAATGGCAAATTCAACTGCATTAATATTTGACTTCTGACTAGTGCAGGTAAATAGATATTAAAGGTTGTTATTGTTGTTGTCTTTTGGCTTTTCCCAGTTAGGGGTCGCCACAGTGGAACTCCGGTCCGCTAATAATTGACAGTAGATTTTGACGAACGCCGAGGTGCCAGCTCGACGTTCAACCTTCAATGAAGGCACGCACATTTACGCATGTCTTTCGAACGCCCACCCAACCGCGGGGAGGACATGCAGACTCCACACAGAAGGCACTCTCCGCACTCCAGCCGAGAATTGAATGGGAGAACTTCTTACTGTGAGGCAAGAATGCTACCGCTGCACCACTGCGGTTATTATGATATTAATTTACATAGATATAATTTTCACATTTTTGTAAATATCTCAACAACCAAGTAATACAGACAGAACTTCTTAGCCTCATATGAATGCTCTAAGTTAGCTGAATAAAATGTTGCTGACAGCACGTGTGTAACTTGAGTAGTTGCTCAGGTATTGTAAGTTGTTTACAAAATATTACAGATGTAATAGTTACTCTGTTTATTGTGAAGTATAAAATTTGGTTTAAGAACTAGAACCTAAAGAATACTACCACTATAAAAATAGTTTGTGCTGAACAGTTTGACATTTATAGTTCTTACGTAACCACTATGGTTCCAGAGACATGAACATTTTATTTGAAATGTTCAGACATAACTTGATTCTGACAGAAGGCTTAGGCTCCACCCATTGGAAGTTACACTGCAAACCTCACGAGCTCCATTGGACTGAATGAGTTAAGCTGATAAACATGCTTTTTTTCAGCTTTATGGTGCCCATAAGATTCTTCAACTTAACTTTAAAATAATGGGTCCTTTCCATGTGGCAACAGCCCTATCTGTACTATGGTCATGAAGGGCTCCCCACAAAGTAACATCATGCAAGATAAAACAGTTCAGCTTATTATCTTTTTCATATTTTTGGCATGTAGATTTAAAAAAGCTGACTTACTTTGAAGCAGATCATGGTTAACTATAAATGTTTTTCATACTACATGAATTTAGAGACCACTTGGTATAATGGTTAAGGGCTTCATCTACCAGGTACAAGGTTCAAGCCTGATGTCTGGCTGATGCCTATTTGGACTTTGCATGTTCTCCTTTTGTCTCTGTGAAGTTCCCCTCATTGCCAAAATGCATTTTGAATGCTCCCATCTCACAGTCACCAAAAATGGAGCTGCGAGCAGCAGCACAGAATCTAGATGTCCAATGTGGGGACGAGTTGCATTGACCAACCACTTTGAGCATCTACCGTGGTGCACATTATCCTCAAGATAAGAGAACATGGATCACAGATTGCATGCCGTGGCGAGGGTAATCACTCAATGGTGTAAAAGCATGGCTGTGGGTAGTCCGGTTCTGTTGACTAATGTCAACAAAATGGGCATGGGTATTTGCCAACCTGCTAAACATGAACAAAGAATTGCTACCCTCAATGTAGCTTCAATGGTGGGGATATGGTGATAAGGAGGAGGCTGGGCATCCAGTTTACATAGGAGACAAGATGCAGTGCAGAGTCTACTACTCAGGAGGAGGACGGACTAGAAATGGGAGCGTGGGAATTGTGGTGAGGGAGAGGCTTCAGGAGACAATGTGGGGGGTGAGATTAGAATTAGTGACAGACTCATGGCAATGAGACTTCAGTATAAGGATAAGGCGATATGCCCCACAGCAAGATAGTGAGAAAAAGAGTGCAGCAGGAAAACATGATGTTGATCTGAAGGACAAACAGAACAAGATATGAGACTGCGTGAGTCCACATTGGTGGGGCAACAGGAATAAAAGAAGGAGAAGCCATTGATGATAGCCAACAATCGGTTACAGAGAGACAATCACATAATCACATGCAAAAGTGACAAACATGCAACTCAGGTAGACTTTCTCCTGGTAAGGAAAGTGCACTCGAATAGAATCAGTGATGAAAAGCCGTCCTCAGTGAAAGTCGTCCCACAGCATAAACTACTCGTTGCCACAATCAGCTGCAAGCAGTGGTCAGAGAAGGCTCTAAGGTCAACAGAGACCAGACTGAAGACCTGGAAGTTGGCTGGAGAGAAAGTACAAAAGTTCAAAGAATTAGTCAGGGGTCTAGCACCCCAAGAAAAAGGAGAATAAACAGGTGGAGCTGAAGAAGAATGGCAACACCTCAAAACAGCCTGTGTGAGGACTGCAGAACAGATATGTGGCTGAGCCACGTATGGAAATAAGGTACACAAGGAAAGCTGGTGCTGGAATGCAGAAGTCCAGGAAGTCATCAAAAGAAAGAAAGAGTGCAGGAAAAAATGGGACATAGAAAAGATGGACCAATCTTGGAAGGAATACTGGTTATCTAACAAACAGGTTAAGAAAGGAGTTGCAATAGCAAAGAACAAGGCATCAGAGGCACTGTACCAACTTCTGGAAAATGAAATCAGTGGATAGTACAAAGAAAATCTATCAGTTTACAAGGCAAATACAGAAAGATGAAGGCAGTCAGATATCTTTCATAAGGGATGCCAGAAACAACCTGCTCACCAGTCCACAGGACATCAAAGGTAGATGGTAGGAGAACTTCCAGCAGCTTCTGAATGAAGAAAACCCTACAGATACTGTACTGCCCAAGAAACAGCCTAAGATAACAGAAGAAGAGGAGCCCACCTTAGAAAAAGCAAGAACAGCACTAAGGAAGATGAAGTCGCGGAAAGCAGCAGGCTCATATAAGGTCACAACAGATGTGATAAAGATGCTGGGTGAGATGGGGGGAAGTGGATCCTGATGGTACTAATAGCACTGTGGAGAGAATGACGTATCCCAAATGACTGTAAAACAAGCATAGTAGTGCCATTGTTTAAGAACAAAGGAGACTGCCACAACTGTGGGCAGCACAGAGGTACCAAACTCCTGTCACTCTACATGAAAGTTCTGGAGAGAATGATTCCTAAATGAATACGCAGAGTAGTAGAAAGTAAGATGAGAGATGAGCAGTTTGGATTCAGATCAGGATGCAGGACAACTGACCCGACGTCTGCAGTGATACAGATACTTGAGAAGAAGCTATAAAGCAGGAAAGGGTTAAACTAGGCATTCCTAGATTTGGAGAAAGCATACAACAATGTCCCAAGGGTTGGGAGGGTGGCCTAATGGTTAAGGTGTTTGCCTTGAAAACACAAGGTGCAGGGTTTGAGTCTCACAAGGGATAATTCGCTAGGCTTAAAATGGCTTGCAAGGGCAGTTAGCTTAGTACTAATCTATGAACCTATCAATCTATGAACCTATGAACCAAGAATGCTGATTTGAGGAATCCTGCGGTGGTTCAAAGCCTCAGAAACATTGGTAGAATGTGCATATGTACAAGGACCCAGTGACTGAAATGTGAGAAGTGTTCCATCTAACAAAGGGGTTCCCAGTGAGAGTGGATGTGCACTAGGGTTCAACTCTGAACTCAATGTTGTATACACTGGTTATGGACTACATTAGCAAACAGGTCAGAGGGGACAGATCGCCAAAGTTGCTGTATGCAGACAATAAGGCATTACAGGCAGACTCTGAGCAAGAACTTCAGCAAAGGATAGGAGAATGGAATGCAAAACTGAAGTTACATGGGATGAAACTGCATACAGATAAGACAGTTGTAATGGCAGCAAACGGGAAATAAGAAGATCTGAGAACTGAGATAGAAGGGAAAATAGGGGAGCAGATTAACGACCTCAAGAATATGTGAAGGGTGGTTGAGGAGAAGGAAAGTCTGAATGTGGAGGTTAAATCTAGAATCAGAGGGGATGCAGCCAACTGGCACATAGTGTCAGGGGTAGGTTATGACAGAAAAATGCCAAAGAAGCTGAAAAGTAGGTTGCACATAACAGTGGTGCAACCAGTACTACTGCATGGTACAGAAACCAGGCAGTAAAGGCAGAGTAGTCGAGGAAGCTAGAGGTGATGGAAATGAAGTGCCAGAGATGGGTGGTAGGATGCACACTGTGGGACAGATGAAGAAATAAGGACATCAGAGTAGATGCCCAAGTAGCTCCAATTGCAGATAAGATCAAAGAGAACAGATTACAGTGGTTCATGTGCAGAAAAACCGAAGACAATCTGATGAAGAGGATTTGGTACAGAGAGGAAAAAAGCAAGACAAAATGAAGAAATGCAGCAAAGAAGTTGATGGATTGTTTGAGAGAAGACCTGTGATAGTCAGGCATGAGTGTCGAACAATGTAGGTGAGTGGCAATGAATTGGGAGAGATGGAGACAGTTAACGCAGCACCCCAACCCCATGTAAAAAATGGGAAAGGGGACTGTTGATGATGATGATGGTGACGATTACTGTTTATTCTGATTTTGAAAAAAAGCACAAAACTTTCTGACTAGTCCTACTTAATAGAGTGTGATAAAGAAGTCACTGGATCTACTCGTAAATGGGATTTACTCCCTAAAGATCACAACCCTGCTCTTACACATGGGCTGGAATGACTAAGCCTTGTGTTCTAAAGTGTACTAAAATGATATGAACCACGAACTGTCAGCTGACCACATATGAGACACTGAGGCAACAGAGCACAGTCTTGCAAATCATCCAACTGATCCACCAGTTGGGAAAGTTTGGGGGTTACTAAAGTAGAGCTATTAAAAATCTCAGTTTACATCTATAGGTCAAAGACTTAACTGTCACCTACTGATGTACTTTATAGACTCATAGGTTCACAGGGGTACACTAGGCTAATGACCACTAGGGTTCACAGGTGTACACTAGGCTAATAACCACTAGGGCCCTTATAAGCCTACCCTTGCAACCCAAATGTGACCCTCAACTTTGATTTATATAGGGGTGATTTACTGACTGCCTCTGTCCATCAGACACATAGGCAGCAGACTAGGGGTCAATTTACAATTACCCTGTCATTGGTCCAAGTTGCACTTACACAGCATCAGGGAGGAGCTCTGCTTCACAGAGATGGGGAGCCTGTTCCAGAAAATAGGAATTCTCTAAAAAACATATCTGTCTCTCCAACACGTCCTGTTTACACTGCGAGCACAATGTGGGTCTTTGATCTAGTAGTTCTGATGCCGTTTGTCTGCGGCTGTGCAAAAGGGTCATCGAAACAACGTCCTGCGAATTGGATACCTTGTATGTCAGGCAAAGATCTCCTCTCAGTGGTCTGTATAATACAAAGTAAAGAATCAGGACTGTGAGGTCATCAGCACAGGACATTTTGTTTACTCCCTGTATTCTTTTTGTAAGGAACCTTTGTGGAGGTTCTGTGTCTGGTCAGATATATACCGAAGGGGGTATTATTCTCTGTGATGGGTCTGATGAGGGCAGAGTACAGTGGTACAATGACCTCTCTAGACCTTGATGCCATGCCCTCACTTGTAAGTTGAGCACCATAAAAGGATTTTCTTACTACCTTGGGCACATGTTGGTTGAAGGCTAGGTTACTATCAACATGAGTTGCAAGATCATTGACTAGTGAATCAGTTTTTAGGGGTGCTTTATTGATGATATAATTACTCAGGTGGCTGACTTCCCAAAATGTACTATAATGCATTTCTTGCAACTGAGTTTTAATCCATGGCTTTGGCACTGAGCATTTGTCTGTGCTAGACCCTCCTAAAGGGTGTTCTCATCTTGGGGGAGATTCAATGATTGATCCCCGTTTGCAGTCATGTGCAAGCATGGTCAACCAGAGGTCTTTGACATTGGTTTTGACCTCTGACATGTACATGCCAAAGAGGAGTGGGCACCACACAAAGCCCAGAGCTTTAGCCCGACCTATGTAGGTATTATGGACTGATTTCCCTGTTGCCATGGTGACCTTTTCTAAGAAGTCCACCAGGTTCAGTAAGCACGACCATCTTTTGACAAAGTCAAATTGGGATGGATCCAGTGTCTGGGGGTCTGTTATGTCCTTGATGGTAGTTTTCATGGCTTTGCAAATAAGACCAGTCAAACTAATGGGTCTGTAGTTTCCAGAATCTGTTGAAGGTCCTCCCTTATGAAGGGAGATGACAGCTGCAGTTCTCCATTCTCGCTGCAGAAAGCCTGTTTTAAGACTATATAGTTATTAGTGACTTCAGGGGTTCTGATAAGTTATATTTTCAACTGTTCAGGAGGCTTCCTGAGGCTGTGTTCTTGGCAGCTAACCTATTTAACTGCCTCTTATCTCAAATGTTTCCTTTGGCTGCACATCCGTCAAACTGTGGTCTGTTACTATTACATCATCAAGTCTCCTTGCATTGCCTAGCCATGGATTTTACTCCTTCAATGTTCCAGATGAGTCTCTTTCTGCCTTTCCTACCAATTTGTTTAGCTTCACCACCACTGCATCATCATCATTTGATATCCCTCGGGTCCAGGTTGTGTCACTTAACTCTCTTTGGTGATCTTGCATTTACAAACCCAGCTTTGTGGGTCTTACTTCACATAATGCTTCCTGTAGAATAATTCTTATGGCCTTGTGTTATACAGTGAAATTGTTTTTTTGTTTTTTTTTTGTTCTTTTATCTTTTCTTCTCCTGTAGGGTTTCCTCAGCAGGACACTATCCTACGTGTGACCTTACCAGAGATTTACATGGAAGAGCTGTACCCCTAGGGATGCTATAGCATGTTATTTTGTTGGACCTAGTGATGGCTGTTACCTTTGAGCTGTGTGATTCACTTTGAGTGCCATCAGGACAGTGAGATCCTTTTCCTAAAATGACATTCATAGACAAGTTTTCCCCATCCTATAACAATGCTTTGCATTGTGCCTTTATTGAAATTCATTCATTTGCACTTTCTAATACTGATCCTAATCTGCTGTTTGCGACTCCTTCCTCAGATTCATTTAACTCCCTTTGAAGTATACACTTCCTCTTTGTTATCAGTAAATTTGTTTATTTTATTTTATCTTATTTTATTTATCATTTGTTGACTGGGTTAGCCCCACTTTGCTAGTGACCTCTTTTCAGTAGAGACCTGGGATAGTATTTTTACTACTAGGAGAATGTTGGCCAAGGTGCTGGGGGAACTTCCACTAGTCTTTTCAGTTGGTGTTGTGCAATCTTACATCCACCTAAACTACCACCAATTCAGGCAGATAGCACCTTAGTTTAATGTCTCATCCAAAGGACAGAACTGTTACTCTGAAGCTCAGCAGTGAAGCCAGATGGAAAGCTGTTGAAGAGAACAGGACCGACAATGACCTCTGCCTGTTAGTCACTGTTTACTTTATTAGATGTTTTCTCTCTCCCTGTAAATGCCCCTTGATTAATTACAGTTTTTAGTTTACCAACAAAACAGTTTAGGGCACTACAAAGTATTTATTTTTTTAATGAAAGCAGTATGGAGGTACTGTTCTGTGGTATTATAGTCAATTGTAGAAGTTAGCAGGGACCTGTTAGTGATAGCTAGATCATTCAGTATTTGAGGTAGAGTTCATTTAGGAAGCATGTAGTTATTTTTCTTGTAGTATATGGGGAGTTGGCTGATAATGCTTTTATAATCTTGTTATGGTCTCTTGAAGAGCTGAAGTATTGGTGTGTATCTTTAGTATAGAGGGTGCCTTCTGCTGTTAGACTTTACCGTGGTATGAATGTGATTAGGATGAGTCCAACTGGGTGTGGGATAATATACGTGATATTGTAATTTCTAAAGACTGTACAGTTACCAGGGATTTCAATATGGTCACATTGTAAAGTAAAGTCATCAAGATAAATGGGATGGTGTTTATGAATAAGCAATAAAATGGTTCATAATATGTAACTGGTGTTATTTAAGCAATTTGAGAAGGCTTATAAACAAGTGAAATGTGAAATTAGCAATTCCCACTGGTATATGAATATATCAACCATGCACACTCCTTCCAGTTCTGATTCCTGGAATGTTAGTTGAGGGTACAATGAAACAGAAGTTTATGGGTGTGGCTATAGTAAGCACACTCCTTCCAGTCCTGATTCCTGGAATGTTAGTGGAGGGTGTAATAAGACAAGAAGTTTATGGGTGCGGCTATAATATTTAAGACACAATAAATACAATCCTTCTAGTCCTGATTCCTGGAATGTTAGTGGAGGGTGTAATAAGACAAAAAGTTTATGGGTGTGGTTATAATAAGCACACTCCTTCCAGTCCTGATTCCTGGAATGTTAGTAGAGGGTGTAATAAGACAAGAAGTTTATGGGTGTGGCTATAATATATAAGACATAATAAACACACTCCTTCTAGTCCTGATTCCTGGAATGTTAGTTGAGGGTGTAAGAAAACAAGAAGTTTATGGGTGTGGCTATAATATATAAGATATAATAAACACACTCCTTTCAGTTCTGATTTCCGGAATGTTCGTGGAAGGTATAATAAGGCCAGAAGTTTATGGGTGTGGCTATAATAAGTGCACTCCTTCCAGTTCTGATTTCTGGAATGTTAGTGGAGGGTGTAATAAGGCCACAAGTTTATGGGTGTGGCTATAATAAGTGCACTCATTCCAGATGTGATTCTTGGAAGCATGCTTTGGTGGGCGGGCTTTATATCTGAATGTAATGTGATAAGGAATGATATCAGGTACTTTTACTTATGATCCCCTGTAAATGCAATGATATCTGGGTTGTGGTTTGTTATGAGGAGTTCAAATAGATTAAATTAGTTTCCTGTACTAGAACCGTTAAAGTTGTATTTCACACCATGCATGTTATGAATGGCTTGGCATGGTGGACCAGGGCCTGGCTGGATATCAGCACTGAGCACTGAGACAACAATAGTAGCAATTATTAGCTCAGCAGATGGTTTAGTTAGAGACAGTGAAGCAGTGCATTATCTAAAATTAATTTCTATACTTTTCATTTGTGAGACACTGTAAGGATTTTTTCTACCATGCACTGAATCTTGTAAACAGACACACATTTTTGGAGACGGGTATGTAGTGTGTACATACTTTGTTGAGATTTTTACTAAAAAGTCTATTGCTGTATGTGTGTGTGTGTGTGTGTGTGTGTGTGTGTGTGTGTGTGTGTGTGTGTGTGTATGTGTTTTGCAAGTGTGTGCATGTGTGTGTGTGTGTGTGTGTGTGTGTGTGTGTGTGTGTGTGTGTGTGTGTGTGTGTGTGTGTGTGTGTGTGTGCGTGTGGTGGTTTGGCACTACAGGTATGTTGTTATGAAGTAATCTAAAAAGGAAGTACAGAAGGCTATTGTTATTAGCATTTTAGGTCTTAGCAGTCAGTGTTCATCTGGTCTCCTCACAACAGCTCCCATTCTTTGTAGGGTCAGTTGGCAACACATTATGGAAGCTTCTAATATATTACAGACGTCCCTCCTCCCTGTACTGTGGACAATTGCCTGCATATTATTTAAAACCACTATTTTGCACTGAAGCTGTTGAAGGGTTTACTTAGAAACGCCCCCCCCAATGGAAACTATGTTCTGTTAGTACAGGCTAGCAATGCATGAAGAAGCTTCTGATACGTTACTCTTTTGCACTGAAGTACTGCAGTTTTACACGTCCATTAAAATCTGTTTATGTTTAATGATGTTAAAAATAATGAACTCCTGAAATGGTAGCAGATCATTTGAAATGACATGATTTAGTTGTACTTTACATTTGCGGACAGGTGCAGCTGAGGAATGCTGATAACATCAGAACATTGAAATTTCAGGCAGAAACACTGAGATTGTGTGCTGAAGGAGAATACATAGGCATGTTGTACAAATCTTGGCTAAATAACACACTATTGTGGTTCCTGTTTGTATGAACTTGCAACCACAAATGATGGATAAACCTGCTATGACTATTCCTTGTTGCACACTGGCATTATTTTTACTTATTCAGAACGTTTTGACAAAAACGTACTTTGCATGCATATTTTGCAAATAATGTCTGCGTTGATCCCTTTAACTGTATTATTTCAATATAAGTATACAAGTAAAATATATAAAATGTATATTCCAAACAAACTAGTGAGATAAAAAAACTCTTTTTACTACTATTTATTTATTTATTTATTTATTTATTTATCGATATGGATTTACCACCACATTTAATAAGTATTTCACACCAAAATAGTTTATCTTATTTTAAAATTGATTACATGTATACATACATGTACACATATATTTACATCAAATCAAACCTTACAGGTTATTAATTAATTAATTAATTTATTACTTTTTATACTATTAAATTGTGTACTTTTAAACATCTCTGTTCCTATTACTATTTATTTTACTACATGGTTTTATTATCTTTTGTAGTTAAACTAAGAAAACATATACATGATTTTTGGTTTGGTTGGTATTGAGTGTAATTTATAAACACACATACATTTTATAATTGACACTGCGAATACCACATATGGAATGAATTAACAAACACAACACTTTAACGTATGATTACTTAGAGTTTAGTAACAGAGTTTCGTGAATATTGGTCTAACATTTTATACAAGGTCATCATCGCTAGCATTAGTTTTGTGGAGAAGTTAATTTAACATTTTATATACAATATTTCGTACATTTTATAAGATTATAATAATTATTAGTTATACAATGTTTATTATATATTGCATATTATTATATATTATTTATTATTAATTTGTAAGTTGTCACAAGAGACGTTTATTCCCATTCACACACATATACTGCATTATTTTACGCACATTTTTTATACATCTTACACATTCTTTGACATCTTTGTATACAGGGTTGGATTTGCGAGCACACATCATACGCTGTTCCTTTGTGTGCATTTCTTCCATTTTTTGGCAGTTTAAACATGCAGTCATTATGCACACATATGCATATATTCTTTGTGCATATATTTATTGACCTTCTGTTCGGCACACACACAAAAATTGATTTGATTGTAAAACATTGCTTTGTTTGTATTGTTTTTAAAAGGTTCTTTTATGTAGGCATACTGCCTCTTTAATATTTCGAATGGTTTTAATTGCTTACATCACTGACAAAAATTATTTAACCAGCAGGAAGTGATGTGTAAACTGTTTGAAAAAGTTTGGCAGGAGCCAAACGAAAGCGCTTATTTGATATTGCCTGACATTCGTTCTTTGTGGATTTATTTGTCTTTATTAAACTTTTCTATCCTTATAACTAACCTAGCAGTTGGCCTACCTAAATTACCAATCATTGCTTATGTGGATGATGTGACCTTAAACAGACCCTACCCTTCTCTGGTAGTCAAATATCAATTAAAAAAATACCTATCACTATTTACAAACTGGTTGTCACACAGGTGGCTTCTTTATAACCAGAACAAAACCAAAACATCATATATGCTCTAAAGTATTCAATGGTATTTATTACTGCTTGGTTGTAACTTGATTAAAGTGTAGCTATCATTCAAGTCTTTTGGATTAAGCACTTGGGCTTCAGACCAGTTGTTTTACATTAGGAAGGTTTGTGGCAAGCACTGTGGTGGCAGGACAGGTAGCTTTCATCCTTCTAAGTTGGGAACTGCTGATTGAGAGCCCAGTGTCCAAGTCTATTAGTTCTGGTTTAGGCACTTGGGCTTCAGGCCAGTCATTTTACATTAAGAAGGTTTGTGGTCTGCACTCTTGTGGGAGAAGAGGCTGGACTCTGCCCTTCTGAGCTGGGAATTTCCGGTTAAAGGTTTATAGTGCCTGAATATTTGAACTGTATCTTACTGAAATTGGTACACCTTGTTTGCTCTAGCATAGACTAGATCCAGGCCTGCTGAATCTAGCTTTGTTTATATGCTTGTTGTTTGTTTGCTTGTTATTTCCCTGGGAGCTAATTCCACCTAATACGCAACTTCTCACGCTTCTGTGGATCACTAGTGATATCTGCATTGCTTACTGTACTTATTTCCTTGTTTCACTTGAAAGAAAGTTACTGTTTGTCGTTTTGCATTTAGTTACTTGTAACACATTGCACTCAAGTTACCTGGCACTTGCTCACTAAAGCAATTATATAAGTCAGCACTAAAAATTAAAAGCACTACACCCTCACTCCCCACTGGCCCTTGTTTTCAATTAAGGATTTCCCAATATTATTCTAGCATGTCCAAAGATCAGTTGTCAATCTCCTCTCTGGTCCAGCTGGTGAATCTGGGAATCTTGAGGCAATGTTATAACTGCCTCATGTACACAGACAACCCTCTCCTCCTCCCACATAACACAAATACTTGCGAGAGATGCAGCTATTTAGCCAAACTGGAGGCTGAGCTCTCTCAACTCAGGACTGGCAAGACCAGACAGGAGGAGAAGGCAACTACACACACCACAAAACCAGCCTCACATAATGCTACCACTCCACTGAATCAAACACATAAACACACAAAGACATACTCGGAGGCTCTGAGTAAAATTTACCTAAACAGCAGAGGCCTCCAAAGCAGACACCCAAACAACTGCTACCTCAAGACACCCCACAAGCAACACATAAACCACAAAAGCAGTGTGCAAAGCAGTCACAGCCCTTAAGGCCAAATACAACACCAAACATACTTGTCATAGGTGACTCCATAGTCAGACACACTGACGTCCCACTCACCAGGCTGAACAAGGAGAGGGTCACAGTAAGCTGCCTATCGGGCGCTAGAATCCGCCACATAACACAAGCACTCGGGTCACTCCACGGCAAGTACAAATATGACACAGTCATTGTCCATGCTGGTGTGAACGACCTGAGACGCACCTCCCTGGACTACATGAAAAGAGACATAGAGGAGCTCTCTGATTATGTAGCCCAGGCAGGTATGACCCTAACCCTGAGCAGTATCCTTCCTTCACCAAGAATGATGCCACAATATAGAGACAAGATGATCAGCTTTAACAATTGGCTTAATGTCTGGTGTCATTCAAAGGGATCCAGTGTCTGTCTGCCTGGGATGACATGCTTGACAAGCCACGCTGCTTCAAGGGACGGCTTGCACCTGTCACCCTGGGATTCCGGATATTGGCTAAGGCTCTTGCCACCCCATAGTGCCTTTTTAGGCAAGGCTCAAATTCTAAACCTACCACCCTAGAAAACAAAAATGGGAAGAAACTGAGGGTAATGCTGCTCAATGCCAGAAGTCTAAATCTCAAAATGCACGCACTCGAGGCCCTTCTCAGTATGGAGAACATCGATGTCTGTGCTGTAACTGAAACCTGGTTCAAGGCTCCTGAGAGCACCCGGCACTATTAGGTTTTACCTCATATCATGCGTTCGCCCCAAAACCTGGACCACACCACAAAAGGAGGGTGTATCCATATTCATAAAGGATACCCACACCTCCATGTTGGTGGCAACGCACTAAGCTTCGAAACCATCCAGGTGCAACTAACCATAGGCAAAACTGCTCTACAAATTGTAGCATGCTACAGGCCACCCTCTCAAACTCAGGAACCCCACACAGCCTTCCTGAAGACACTGGAGGGTATAAATGTATCTCCAAACACCATCATATTGGGTGACTTCAACTACCCGAATATAGACTGGGAACATTACTCAAGCCCTAACTTTCTAGCCCAATGGTTCCTGGAGTTCATAAATTCAAATGCCATGGAACAGCTAGTCACTGTTCCCACGAGAGGAGAAAATATACTAGATCTCATTGTCACAAACATGGGGACAAAATGCTCCACACCGGAAGTATATCCCTCATTGGTGAGATCTGATCATAAACTAATCTCACTGGAAATCCACATTACCCCCCCCCCCCCCAGACAAACAGACCATAGTGAAGAACTTCTCTAAAGCAAACTTCACACTACTCAAGACTGGTGTGGTATCCTTCAAGGCCCCTGAGCCAGAGGAAACCACAACCCAAGCTGTGGAAGCCCTTACAAATGCCTTCTATGAACACCTCCAGGACTGCATGGATCAGGCAATCCCAAATAAAACCAAGACTCTTTCCACAAAGGGCAAGCGTCCAGTCTGGTGGACCCCAGCCATTTTCAGTTACAAACTTTACAATAAGAGGAGAAAGCTATTACATGATAGAACAAAATCCATAAAAGGGAAGTCACCCTGATCATTATTAGTAAAAAATACGAGCACTCATAAAATCAACTAAGGCCAATTTTGTGAGAAAAATTGCCATGGATTCAAAGGACAATCATAAGGCCTTTTTCAGCTATGTTAGGAACCTGGGTGGAAACTCCCAGATATGCTCAGAATTAGTCCAAAATGATACAAAATCACTGAACCCACAGACATTGCCAACATACTGGCAGACAGGTTCAGTGCAAACTTCACCCCCCTCTCCCTACCTAAAGGAGAGATAACTATCCCAGCCGAGTGTAGCCTCCCGGACATCTCAAATGCGCAGGTGAAAGCTGCTCTCTCTAAAGCTAAAAACACAGCATCAATGGGACCGGATGGTGTCCCCGGCTGTGTGCTACACGAGCTAAATGAGGAATTAAACCCGCACATAAGGCAGCTGTTTAATCTCAGCCTTACCACAGGATACGTGCCCAAGGAGTGGCGTCACGGCAACTGTGGTCCCACTCCACAAAGGCGCCTCTACGGACCCTGGTAATTACCGCCCCATAAGCTTAACAAGTCTAGTCTGCAAAGCTATGGAGAGGATCATAATGGAGCTCATAAACAAAGATATAGGGGACTTGCAGACATTGGACCCGACCCATTTTGGCTTTGTCAAGGGAAGATCATGCCTTTTGAACTTGGTTGACTTCTTCGAAACAGTCACCAAGGCCATTGATGAGGAAAGGCAGTCCATACAGCCTACCTTGACCTTGCAAAGGCTTTCGACACAATACCCCACTCGGGTATTGTAGAAAAACTACCAGCTTAAATGTAAACCCATATGTCACAAGATGGGTTGCAAACTGGCTTAAGGACAGAACCCACAGGGTTAGAGTTGCTGGCGCTGTGTCAGACTCCAAGCCGGTCACAAGTGGTGTCCCACAGGGCTCGGTCCTTGGCCCCTATTGTTTGGCATCTACTTTTCAGAAGTACAGGCCAACATGGGAGGACTTTGGCTGACAAAGTTTGCAGGCGACTGCAAACTGGGCCATAGTGGAAAGTGCATCGGACACAGATATCCTTCAGAAGGGACTCACGGAAACAGATAGCTGGTGCCAGAGCCATGGCCTGAAGTTAAACGCCAAAAATGTATAGTCATACCCTTCGGGAAAAACAAGGTAACCCCAAGCTACCATATAGGTGGCAATCCACTAAGCACAGAAGAGGTTATCAGGGACCTGGGGACCCAGGTTGACAGTGGCCTTTCTTTGACACTCACGTTGCTAAAGTGGTTAGAAAGACCTTCTACATTGCCCACCTGATCATGAAGGGATTCACATCCAGATCTAGTGAGGTCATTGTTCCCTGTACTCTTCACTTATCAGACCAATGATCGAGTACAATGCCCCATTCGGGATGTATCTCACCTGACATCTGCAGCAATTGGAGAGACCCCAAAAGTTCCTCACCAAAAGGATAAGGGACTCCAAAATCTGTCATATGCTGCCAGATTGAAGAAACTCCAGCTCTATTCAGTCACATACCATCTGCTCAGAGGTGACATGTGCCTGACATACAAGGCCATGTCCAACCCGGAATTAATGGACATGCTCCACCTCAAAAATCCAAATCCACCAAAACCACTAGAGCAAGCGACTTAAACCTTAGCACGGATATAAATAGGACGTGCTGGAGGGATAGATTTATCACTCAGAGACTCCCTATGCTGTGGAATAAAATCCCGGTCCATGTGAGGCAGAGCACCTCGCTGACTCTGTTCAAGAGAAATCTAGACCTGTGGATGGGAGATCGTAGGTTTACCCCGGGAATCATCTCTGTGTCACTGCTGGACAGAGGCACAACAAACTAATGGGCACAGTATTTTTTCATATAAGGGGTGGTGTAAGCCACAAAAATTTGGGCTAGGCTTATAAATGCCTTAGGGCAGATAGCCTAGTATAAACCTATGAACCTATGAACCTATGAACCTATGAGACCAAACTGTAGGTTAGCTCAGTCTCAGACAATTAGATATTACAGACTTTTCAAAGAATCCTCTTTAAAATACTTATATATTCATGTCTTTCAAGACTGGCTTATTCAAAGCCTATTTTTCCATTACTATAGAAATAAAACAAAGACAGAAAATGATAAAAGCCTCTTCTGAGGTAAGAAAACCTGCCCTTTTTTATGTCTTAGGCCAAAATAAGTTTTAAAAGATGGCTTATTTCCTTTTCAAAGATGACCCCTTTCCTTTTCTAACAGGCAGACTTTCTTTAAGAACTTCCATCTACAATTTCTCGTTGCTACATTCTAAAACACTCACCTTATATCACCCACAAACTAAGCTGCACTTGTAATGGGCATAGTTTCTCACAGTTAGCATCTAGATGGTGGAACTTACTCTCGCTACAGTCCTTAGAATTGTGGATTTGTATTGTGCATTGTTCCAAACTTAAACTTTTTATAGCAGAGACATTTGCCTCCAGAGTTAAACACAAATAATTAGGGAAAAGGCACTGAATAAGGGCTTAAACTTGTGAAATTGATTTTTGATTTTAGTAGAGATGGAATGAGAGTTTAAGAAAGCAATTAGAGTGGCCCCTCCAAAATCTGGACAGTGAGAGGTATATTGTTTCAAGTGCACTTTGATTTACAGCTTCAAATTTTTCCTGGGTACCACTTCAGTTTCCAATTTTCTTTCATTCTTTTTAATTCTTTACAAATGTTCACTCTTTCATTTACTAGGTTTGTACTATAAGTGGTTTCACCTTATATAACCTATGTACATTTGTAAATCCCTACTGCTCAATAGCCAATTTGTACCAGTTGTTTTTCATGTTTGACTTTACTGCTGGCTGCAAACCAAATTAATGTTATATTATTGTTTACTGCACTGTTTGTTCCCAGATAAAACTCTGTGTTTGTTCCAGGGTAATGAATTAAGCTCTTTCTGTTGGATCAGTGCATTACTCAGGTAAACAAATTCAAATAAGTAAAGTGATTAAGCTGAACAATTCAGTTATGACACATAGTTTGAAATGAATTATATTTCCTGCTTGATTAACTGTGCCTGGTTAAGGCTGGAGAGTGGCTAATGGTCACTTTTTTCTTCATGGTGGTAGTTAATTAATGGGTTGGGACAAAGGTGTAATTCAAGAAACAAACTCAATTGGTCCAACTTAAAATGCTTTCTGCAGCAACATAAAAAAGCATTGTCATCACACATGCATGCACACATCATCTTATTTGTTATCAATGCAAAACCATTGCAAGGTTTCTTTTACTTTACCACTTTACCATATGAAAATAATACCTACTTCTACATTTAAAAGTTGGCCCTAGGCAATGATGTTGACGTACAGAGAATAGCTTCGGTCAAGGCACTATGCATTGAGGGGAAGGACAGTAACTTGGAAAAGCTGAATAGCACTATGTGTTATCAAAGAGCCTTTTCCACAGGTATGAGGCCAAACTCATGTCACTGGATTTTAAGTAAACCTGTATCACCTATGTACAATGCAGTGCAATTACATTATGTTGTAGTGAGCTAAAAGAGTAAGGCAGGCCATCCAATCAGATACTCAGGGATGTGTTTATGTGCTGACTGCTACATTAAAGACACTGCAGAACTGGTGATCTGACAGTTATGCTGGCTGCTAGTACATATGTAGAAGCAATTTAGGATTAAGAGAGCTTTCCTAAGCTCAAACAAACTTCTAATGCCAAAATGGGAGTTTACTTGAAGACGTTATTCAGTAACATTATTAGCAGCAATAAGGAAAGACCTCATTATTGGCTGATCTGCATGTTTTCAGTTATATGGTGTTTCCTCTAGTGCTAATCAGCACTTTGACATGGGAGTCACCACAGGTGGCCAATACCACAGGCACCCCCTGCATTCAGTCTCACATAGAAACACACACACACACACACACACACACACACACACACACACACACACACACACACACACACACACAAGCACTCACCCGAGACTACTCATACCCCTATAGACACTTGCAGATGCTGCCATACACATATACATGGTCACCTATCCTCCACCACTACCACTTCACATGCATGTACCTAATGTTACCTTTTACATGGCATTCTCTTACTGGATTGACTACAAGGGATGAATGCAGCATTTCACCTTTGATCATTAACCTGGCCAGCCATGCTAATTTACACAGATGAGTGATTGTCTGAATCACTTGACTGTGTAACTACTTGCATTTCTAGGGTACAGCACATGGCTAATTAGCTTAAGCCACTTCCTAGGGATGCCAAATTTGCATTTAGCATTGCCATGGAGATGGCCCATCATGATGATTCCACAGCCCATGCACAGTCACTGAGGTGGGCCTGACTATGAATCAGAAGTAGCTGATGCCAGTGGTTTTCCACCCATTATGAGGTTTATAACTGGATTGTGTACTCATGTTAAAGTACTGCGATGATGTCAAGTATTGCCAGCTATGCCATGAGAAGTAGGGCAATGGATGTGTAACATATGCCAGCATAGCTAGCTGGAGTTTTGTAAAGAATTATATGTTATTTGTATATTAAACTGATTTGTACAGATGCTTGCGTTGAAAATGTATTTGTAACGCTGTTTGTCTTAAAAAGGTACCAACAGTGGGTCCTGCTGGACAGAAAAAAATATACATGTATGTCAGACTGTACTTTTGTAACTAATTAAATGTATATATTGTAACAGAGGATACTTGAAGAGAAGAGGTTAAGCTCAGCTCAGCTAACCTTTAGAAAAAATATCCTGAAATTAAATTACCTGGTTTAAGCCATAAAGATTGCAATTTACAGTTCTGATTGTAGCTAGAAATGAAATGACTGTAAAAACAAGGTATAGGAATCCTACTGTATTGTCCTTAGGAGTGAACTACTTGATACCCTGGAAGGGTGGAATTGTTGAAATGGTTTTATGGTTTTATGGCTTTCAGATGCTATAACACATCTTAGCAAACCTATATTTGTGTGTATGGTAGCACATATGTGCGAGATTATGGTCACTTTCTAGTAAATGAGGGTAGTATAGGAATCAGAAGTTAGATGACCAGATGTATGTGATGTCATTCTGTAATCCAGCACTGAAATAATGTTTTAATCCTGAGACTGAAGCCTCAATGCAGTCTGTTTTCTGAAACCCAACATAGAGGGTCACTCACCAAATTCACCTTGTCTTGTTTTAGTAAGTAATCAGGGAATAGTAATTCTTTAGATCAGTCAGGAAAATACAGTGAAATTAGTTGAATATTGTTTTTCTGTATCTATGTGAATCAATTCATCTGTGTTATTTTAATATTTCCTGTGACTGAAACTCTGGTGTTTATTATAAATAGCTATTTAGTATTTTCATGTTTTTTTATTATGTATTATTTATTTATTTATTATTTTATTTTACATTTGTTGACTGGGCTTGTCTAACTGGATATATGTCCATTTTCAGTAGAGGCCCGAGGAGAAAAGCTCCAGATAAAACAGATAAAGAAACAAAACATTAAAACTTCAGTTACAGAACATTAAAGTTACAAATAGCTTGACAGACAAAAAACAGGTGTTACAAGGCAATTTAGCATACATGGAATACAGTAGAACATGTAGAACAAACATGAGTTAAGATAACCCTTTTTTATTGCCAGCAAAAGGTTAAGAGTAAGTAACATGAGAGCAGGCTAGTTAAAAATAGGATTGAAGAGTTAGCGGGGGGGGGGGGGAGTCATAAAAGAAACAGAGAGATGTTAGTTCTGGCTTTCCTGGATACAATAAGTACAACTAGAAGGCAGAGGGCTTACATTGGCAATAAAGTGAGTAAAAGCATAGGAAAAACTGATAAATATGAAAATAGACAGAGAAAGTCTTAGTCAGGGTTTGTACAGGGACATAGCCAGTGGCTGGTAAGGTGTGATTTCAGTTTCATTTTGAAAAATGTAGTAGAGGACAGAGATGTAAGTTCACTAGGAAGTAGGTTCCAACTTTGCCCCACAGTGTTAGAGGAAAAGGGAATCTTATTATTAATATTATTAAATGTATTTAAAGTGCTCATTGTGGCTGGTCCTTTAGAGAAAATTTTAACCTTTGAGAGTACTTATATTTATTTGGTAATGCTGTGGCCGCTCCTGAAAGGCTTACTGCATTGGTCAGACACTACCATTTATATTAGTATTAATTTTATTCAGTATAAGTGGGTACCCTTGTAAGATCCTTAGATTAGCTGGCTTTTGAGTGTGTTTATTTTACAAAATATAAGTGGGTACTCTTGTAAGAGCCTTAGATTTGTTGGCTTTGGAGTGTCTTGTGGCAGCAACTACATTATAGTTTGGGCAAAGGGCAGCAGAGCGAATAAATCTGTGCCATCCTTCCCAGGTGTGTGTGTGTGTGTGTGTGTGTGTGTGTGTGTGTGTGTGTGTGTGTGTGTGTGTGTGTGTGTGTGTGTGTGTGTGCATGTGCAAATCAAATCTCAAAGTGTATGTGTGTGTCAGCTGCTTGGAGCTGGGTCAAAGAGTACTGGTTTCACAAAAATAGTGGTAGAGCACCTGGGTTAGACATTCTGCTGAAGACTCATCTCTACAGCTGTGCCAGTGGGGAGTCTTACTGGGGGCCTGGAGAGAAAGAGAGAGATAGAAAACCAGATCCTGGACTGTATTCCCTGTGTGCTCTTAAGGGAAATTGTGCTTGCTGCAGAGAGAGCTACATTTGAAAATACTGTATGTATTGGGGACTATACCCTTAACATGACACACTCAAACACGGTGACTTAGCAGACCTCCTCATTGGTTATAACCTACAGCAACTTGTGCAGAAACTTACTGATCACTGATAACCCCTTACTAGTCTCTGATATAACTGTCCATCTACGAACTGTAAATGACCACTGCCCCATCAGCTTTCCAGTGCATTCCACAATCAAAGGATCCAGCTACAACTGACCTCTTTTAGTGCCAAATTAAACTTCAAAATAAAAAAAATCTCAAATCCATTTCCAGCACCCAAGACTGGACCAGCATTCTAAATGCAACTGACGCCAATCTCACTGCAGAATTATTTGCTAAAACCATAAGAAACCTACAAAACATCTGTTCCCACTAATTACAAGACTGTACAAAGCCAAAAAAATGGCATGTATGGCATGTTAACCGGTGGACTGAATCTTAACTAAATCACAAGGTTAAAACATGTCATTACTGGAAGCTATCCCAGATACAAACACAAGAACAACCTTTCTCCAACTCAGAAATCTCTCAAAGCTGGCCTTAGACGATTTTATGAGTGCCCTTAGTTTTTTGCTAATACTGATCAGAGATGCCTTCCCTTTTTGGGATTTTGCTCTATCATGTAGTAGCTTCCTCCTTCTATTGTATAGTTTGTTTATGGCTGGGGTCCACCAGACAGGACGTCTGCCTTTGGAGGATTGGGTCTTGGTTTTATTTGGGATTGCATGATCCATGCATTCCTGAAGGTGTTCATAGAATGCGTTTATAAAGGATTCTGTAGTCTGGGCCAGATTTTCCACAGGCCCAGGGGCTTTGAAGGATTCCACCTCGGTTTTGAAGAGTGTGAAATTTGCTTTAGAGAAGTTTTCACTGTGGTTTTCTGGGCAGGGGTGGGGTCGGATGTGAATATCCAGTGAGTTCAGTTTATGGTCTGATCTTACCAGTGAGGGATACACTTCTGGTCTGGAGCATAGAGTCCCCATGTTGGTGATGATCAGGTCCAGTATGTTTTCCCCTCTTGTGGGAGTGGTAACAAGTTGTTTCATAGCATTTGAGTTTATGAATTCTAGGAATCTTTGGGCAAGGGTGTTGGAGCTAGAGTAATGCTCCCAATCTATGTTTGGGTAGTTGAAGTCGCCCAATATAATGGTGTTCGGAGAGACCTTCATATTTTCCAGTGTTCTCAGGAAGGCCGAGTGGGGTTCCTGGGTTTGGGAGGGTGGTCTGTAGCAGGCTATAAACTGGAAGGCAGTTTTACTCACTGTTAGTTGCACATGGATAGTCTCTGATGCTTCGTGCTTTGCCACCAACCTGGAGGTGTGGGTATCTTTGATGAATATCGATACTCCCTCCTTTGTGGTTCGGTCCAAGTTTTGGGGCTGAAAAGCATGGTATGAGGTATAACCTGGTAGTGCTGGGGTGCTCTCGGGAGTCCTGAACCAGGTTTCTGTTACTGCACAGATATCGATGTTCTCCATGCTAAGGAGAGTTTTGAGTGCGTGCATCTTGAGGTTTAGACTTCTAGCATTGAGTAGCATTACTCTTAGTTTCTTATCCCTTGTGATACCTATGGAGGTGGGTTTGTCTTTTGAGCCTTGCCTAAAAAGGCACTATGGGGTAGCAAGAGCCTTTGCCAATATCCAAAAGCCCAGGGGTGACAGGTGCAAGCCGTCCCTCGAAAAGCATCGTGGCTTGTCGTGCATATCATCCCAAGCTGACAGGCATTGGATCCCCTTTGAATGACACCAATACTTAAGCCAATTGTTGAAATTGATCATCTTGTCTTCATATTGTGGCATCATTCTTGGTGAGGGTAAGATGCTACTCAAGGTCAGGGTCATACCAGCCTGGGCTACATGCTCAGAGAGCTCCTCAATGTCTCTTTTCATGTAGTCCAGGGAGGTACGTCTCAGGTCATTCACACCAGCATGGACAATGACTGAGTCATATTTGTACTTGCCTTGGAGTGACCTGAGTGCTTGTGTTATGTGGCGGATCCTAGCGCCAGACAGGCTGCTCACCGTGACCTTCTCCTTGTTCAGCCTGGTGAGCGGGACGTCAGTGTGCCTGACGATACAATGTAAGTTTTATAAACCTGCTCATCTGTCGGTATGACTCTACAGAAATTGCTTATAAGTATGTTTATCTTTATCTTTATTCTCAATAATTGTATAACTATAAACTACTTTAACTCCTGAAGTATATCTTTGTAATTCTAATACTTTAATACTTTCCTGGCCTGAGACTGAAACAAGTAATTTGTGATCAGTGCTTTACCCCGTTAACAAATTTAAATAAATAAATAAATAACTAAATAAATAAATAATAATTTGGATTTTTTTTCCTCCCTGGGTATCCAGTGAAAATGGTCACCTACCCAGTCAGAGTTTCCAGTAATCAAATGGCAATAAATAAATACATAACTAAATAACTAACTAAATAAATAAATATTCCCTGGGATTTAAAAGGCTTACTACAACTGGCAAGCCTCATCATGGTGGTTTTCCCCTCACATCAAACCTTTTTAATACTTAAACCAACCTATCACTGAGGTTTCCTCCTAGACGGAGAATCAAGATGGAGGCAGGGCCTGCTGGACGAGCTGCATGCTAATGCAGCAATCCATAATGGTTAATGCTAACTAGCTGTGTGCCCTGCCCTAGAAATGACAGTACCTTCCAGTTTACTCTGTCGAGTGAGTCAGAGAATTGCTCAGTCATATAAATTTTAACTGCTCAAGGAAAAAGCTAAAGTCTTCAAACAATGGTGGCCACCCATTCACTACTATGGAAGCAAACATAGTGCAGGTAAGTTCAGGAAAGGTGGGCTATGGCAATGTGTTAGTATGGATATGTTTGTGAATGAGCTTATGAATTCCATTAGGGGAATGAATGAAGCTGGGTGAATGTGTACATGTGTTTGAATGTATGTATGCCTGGACGTCAGATTAGAGGGGTTAGGTAGGGAATCGAGAGTCTGGACATCTGTCTGTGTTGTAGAGGAGCATGTGTGGGGGGTGGGTTAGTCTGTGTCAGTGAGCTTGATCACCTGTGGGAGGGGTTGTTTGTTGATGCAGAATGGGGATGTCTTCACTAATGTAATGCATGGGGCACAAGTGAAAACACTGCTCCAACAGGTACGACAAAACTATTGTTAAGAAAAAGTGAAATTTGGAGATAATTTAATCAGCTAATAGTGATGTCTTTCTCATTATAACCATATCCGAATTGCATTTTTCTCCCTGTTTAGTAAATGAATCTACCTGTGGTAGGCAAATTATGCAAGTGGTAAGGATCTTTTTTTGAATCCTTGGAAATGAGGTTTTATAACACCAAAACTAAAACCACTGTTTGTCCCTAAAAGCAATATTTTCAACATCTAAAATGTTCAGATATTACAAAAAGGGAAGGCATCTCTGATCAGTATTAGCAAAAAACTACGGGCACTCATAAAATCATCTAAGGCCAGCTTTGAGAGAAAAATTGCACAGGACACTAAGGATAATCACAAGGCTTTCTTTAGTTATGTTAGGAACCTGGGTGGGAATTCCCAGATATGCTCGGAATTAGTCCAAAATGACAAAAAATACATTGAACCCACAGACATTGCCAACATCCTAGCTGACAGGTTCAGCGCAAACTTCTCCCCCCCCCACCAAAATTGCAAATATCTATCCCAGCAGAGTGCTGCCCCCCTGACATCTTAGATGCTCAGGTAAGAGCTGCCCTCTCCAAAGCAAAAAACACAGCATCAATGGGACCAGATGGTGTCCCGGGCTGCATCCTACATGAACTCCAAGAAGAGCTAAACCCAAACATAAAACTACTGTTCAATCTCAGCCTTACTACAAGTAGACTATTCTCTATCTGTTAAACCTAGCACTTGCTCCTGCAGTACTTATTACCTTGATGATAGTACCCCAAAAAGGCAACCCCCCATTTCTCGGTCACCCACGTCCCCCGGAATCTTTTTTTTAAAGTTTTTTGTCTATCCTTCTAGCATGTCGAGGGATCAGTTGCTAGTGTCCTCTCCTGCTCAGCTGGTGAACCTGGGAATATTGAGGCAATGTTACAATTGCCTCATGTACACAGACAACCCTCTCCTCCTCCCACAAAACACAAATACATGCGAGAGATGCAACTATACGGCCAAACTGGAGGCTGAGCTCTCTCAACATAGGACTGGCAAGACCAGTCAGGAGGAGAAGGTTACCACACACACTATAGACCCAGTCTCACATAGTACCATTACAACCTCAAATCATACACATAAACACACAAAGACATACTCGGAGGCTCTGATCAAAAATCTACCAAAACAGCAGAGGCCACCAAAGCAGATACCCAAACAACCACCTCAGAACACAACACCCGCAACACATAGACCTCACAGTCAGAGTGTCAAACAGTCACAGCCCTTAAGGCCAAACACAATGCCAGACACACTAATCATTGGTGACTCCATAGTCAGACACACTGACGTCCCGCTCACCAGACTGAGTAAGGAGAAGGTCACAGTAAGCTGCCTGTCGGGCGCTAGAATCTGCCACATAACGCAAGCACTCAGATCTCTCAACAGCAGGTACAAATACAACTCAGTCATTGTCCATGCTGGTGTAAACGACCTAAGACGTACCTCCTTGGACTACATGAAAAGAGACATTGAGGAGCTCTCTGATTATGTAGCCCAGGCAGGTATGACCCTGACCTTGAGCAGTATCCTACCTTCACCAAGAATGATGCCACAATACAGAGATAAGATGATCAGCTTTAACATTTGGCTTAAACACTGGTGTCATTCAAAGGGGATCCAGTATCTGTCTGCCTGGGATGACATGCTGGACAAGCCAAAGGGATGGCTTGCACCTGTCACCCCTGGGATTCTGGATATTGGCAAAGGCTCTTGCCACCCCCATAGTGCCTTTTTTAGGCAAGGCTCAAATTCTAAACCTACCACCCTAGAACACAAAAAGGAAAAAACTAAAGGTAATGCTGCTCAATGCCAGAAGTCTAAATCTCAAAATGCACGGAGGCCCTTCTCAGTATGGAGAACATCGATGTCTGTGCTGTGACAGAAACCTGGTTCAAGGCTCCTGAGAGCACCCCAGCTATCAGGTTTTACCTCATATCATGCTCCGCCCCAAAATCCGGACAATACCAAGAAAGGAGGGGTATCCATATTCATCAAGGACACCCACACCTCAAGACTGGTGGCAACGCACGATGCATCGGAGACCATCCAGGTGCAATTAACCATAGGCAAGACTGCTCTGCAAATTGTAGCATGTTACAGGCCACCCTCACAAACTCAGGAACCTCACATGGCCTTCCTGAAAACACTAGAGGGGATAAATGTATCACCAAACACCATCATACTAGGTGACTTCAATTACCCTAATATAGACTGGGAACACTACTCAAGCCCAAACACCCTAGCCCAAAAGTTCCTGGAATTCATAAACTCAAATGCCATGGAACAACTAGTCACCATCCCCACAAGAGGAGATAACATACTTGATCTCATCATCACGAACATGGGAGCACAATGTTCAACACCGAAAGTATACCCCCCACTGGTGAGATCAGATCACACACTAATCTCGCTGGAGGTCCTCATCCCACCCCCACCTGAAATAAAAAGACCACAGTAAAAAACTTCTCAAAAGCCGACTTCACACTTCTAAAGACTAGTGTGGTCTCCTTTCAGGCCCCCGAGCGGAAAACAATACTCAAGCCGCTGAATCACTTACAAATGCCTTCTACCAGCACCTGCAGGACTGCATGGATAAGGCAATCCCAAGCAAAACAAAGACTCTTTGTACCAAAGGCAAGCGCCAGTCTGGTGGACCCCAGCCATAAACAAACTCTACAACAAAAGGAGGAAGCTACTACAAGATAGAGCAAAATCCTTAAAAGGTAAGACACCCTTGATCACTATAAGTAAAAACTAAGAGCTCTCATAAAATCATCCAAAGCAAATTTCGAGAGAAAATAGCTAAAGACTCAAAAGACAATCATAAGGCCTTCTTTAGCTATGTTAGAAACCTAGGAGGAAACTCCCAGATATGCTCAGAACTAGTTCAAAATGATGTGAAGATTACTGATCCTACAGACATTGCCAACATACTGGCTGACAGGTTCAGTGCAAACTTCAAAAGGAGAGATATCTATACCAAACGAGTGCAGCCCCCAAACATCTCCAGCAAGTGAGAACTGCTCTCTCCAAAGCAAAAACACAGCATCCATGGGACCTGATGGTGTCCCAACTCAATGAGGAATTAAACCCACAGCTAGGACAACTGTTTAATCAAAGTCTTACCTCTGGATAGGAGTGGCGCACTGCAACTGTGGTCCCACTTCACAAAGGCGGTGCCTCCACAGACCCTGGAAATTACCGCCCATTAGCTTGACAAGCCTTATCTGCAAAGCCATGGAGAGGATCATAATGGACCTCATAAATAAAGACATAGGGAATTTGCAGACTTTGGATCCAACCCAGTTTGGCTTTGTCAAAGGCAGATCATGCCTTTTAAACTTGGTTGACTTTGAAACAGTCACCAAAGCCATTGATGAGGGAAAGGCAGTCCATACAGCCTACCTCGATCTGGCTAAGGCGATACAATACCCCACTCGGGTATCATTGAAAAACTCATCAGCTTAAATGTTAACCCATACATCACAAGATGGGTTGCAAACTGGCTGAGTGACAGAACCCACAGGGTCAGAGTTGCTGGCGCCATGTCAGACTCAAAGCCTGTCACAAGTGGTGTCCCACAGGGCTCAGTCCTGGGCCCACTCTTGTTTGGCATCTACTTTTCCAAGTACAAGCAAACACAGGAGGGTTATGGCTGACAAAGTTTGCAGATGACTGCAAACTGGGCGCCATAGTAGAAAACACATCTGACACAGATATCCTTCAGAAGGGTCTCACAGAAATGGATAACTGGTGCCAGAGCCACGGCCTAAAGTTAAATGCCAAAAAATAGTCATACCCTTCGGGAAAAACAAGGTTACCCCTAGCTACCAAATAGGTGGCAATCCACTGAGCACAGAAGAAGTTATCAGGGACCTGGGGACCCAGGTTGATAGTAGTCTGTCATTCGACACCCATGTAGCTAAAGTAGTTAGGAAGACCTACTACATTGCCCACGTTATCATGAAGGGATTCTCATCTAGATCAAGGGAGGTCATTGTCTCCCTTTACTCATCACTCAACAGAACAATGGTTGAGTACAATGCCCCATTCGGAATGTATCTGACCCGACACTTGCAGCAGCTGGAGAGGCCACAAAAGTTCCTCACCAAAAGGATAAAAGGTCTCAAAAATCTGTCCTATGCTGCCCGACTGAAAGAACTCCAGCTCTATTCGCTCAGAGGTGACCTTTGCCTAACATACAAGGCCATGTCAAACCCAGATTTGATGAATATGCTTCACCTCAAAAATCTAGATCCATCAGAGCCACAAGGGCGGGAGACTTAAACCTCGACACGGCTATTAATAGGACGTGCTGGAGGGATAGATTCATCACCCAAAGACTCCCTATGCTGTGGAACAAAATCCCAGTACATGTGAGGCAGAGCACCTCGCTGGCCTTGTTCAAGAGAAATCTTGACCAATGGATGGGAGATCGCAGATATACCCCAGGGATTACCTCAGTGTCACTGCTCGACAGAGGCACAGCAAAATAATGGGTATAGTTCCCCATACTAAAGGGGTGGCGTAAGCCACAAACCTATGGGCTAGGCTTGTAAATGCCCTCGGGCAGATAGCCTAGTATGAACCTATGAACCTATATGTATCCAAAGAGTGGCGTACAGCAACAGTGGTCCCTCTCCACAAAGGTGGTGCCTCAACGGATCCTGGAAACTATCGCCCCATAAGCCTGACTAGCTTGGTCTGCAAAGCTATGGAAAGGATCATCATGGACCTCATAAATACATATATTGGGGACCTACAGACACTGGATCCTACCCAGTTTGGCTTTGTTAAGGGCAGATCCTGCCTCTTAAACCTGGTTGATTTCTTTGAAACAGTCACTAAGGCCACTGACGAGGGGAAGGTGGTCCACGCAGCCTACCTGGACCTCGCAAAAGCCTTCGATACAATACCCCACTCAGGCATTATAGATAAGCTCACCAGTTTAAATATAAACCCCTATGTCACTAGATGGGTTGCAAACTGGCTCAAGGACAGAACCCACATGGTTAGAATTGCTGGAGCCATGTCAGACTCCAAATCAGTTACAAGTGGTGTCCCACAAGGCTCAGTCCTGGGACCTCTCTTGTTCGGTATATATTTCTCGGAGGGACAGGCCAACATGGAAGGACTGTGGCTGACCAAGTTTGCAGATGACTGCAAACTGGGCACCATAATCGACACTCCAGCTGACACAAGCATCCTCCAAAAGGGCCTCATAGAAACAGACAACTGGTGCCAGAGCCATGGCCTCAAGCTAAACGCCAAAAAGTGTATAGTCATCCCTCTGGCAAAACAAAGTGCCCACAAATTACCACATAGGTGGTAATCCATTAAGTACAGAAGAAGTAATTAGGGACCTGGGGACCCAAGTTGATAGCAATCTCTCATTTGACAACCACGTGGCCAAAGTGGTTAGAAAAACATTTTATATAGCCCACCTAATCATGAAGGGATTCACATCTAGATCAGGGGAGGTCATCGTGCCTCTTTACTCATCCCTCATCAGGCCCATAATTGAGTACAATGCCCCTTTTGGGATGTACCTTACCAGACACCTGCAGCAACTGGAAAAACCCCAAAAGTACCTCACCAAGAGGATCAAAGGGCTCAAACAGATGCCATATGCTGCCCAGTTAAAGAAACTCCAGCTCTACTCAGTGGCATATCACCTGCTCAGAGGCGATCTGTGCCTGATGTATAAAGCCAAGTCCAACCCGGAATTAATGGACATGCTGCACCTCAGAAAATCCAAATCCCATCGAGCTACGCGCTTGAGAGACTTGAACCTCAACACTGAAATAAATAGGACATGCTGGAGGGACAGATTCATAACCTAGAGGCTCCCTTCACTCTGGAATAAAATCCCAGTCCAGGTTAGGCAGAGTCCCTCATTGACTCTCTTCAAGAGGAATCTTGATGAGTGGGTGGGAGATCGTAGGTTTACCCCAGGTATCACTTCTGTGGCACTGTTAGACAGAGGCATGGTATACTAACCTCAAAAAAGGGTGGCGAAAGCCAAACACACTCTGGCTAGGCTTATAAATGCCCTACGGCAGATAGCCTAGTATGAACCTATGAACCTATAAAACAAAAATAAATTACCAGTAACTGTGACCTAGCACTCAGAAATGTAGACTGCATCTGTTTCTGTTAGCCTTTTAAGTAAAAGTACAACTGAAAAGTGCTTTATAACTAAATATTTAAATATATTCATAAGACAATTTTGTTAGAAAATGTGTAACTGCCTTACAATTAAAACTTTAAAAGGGGGACAGCCAGTATCCATCATCATGGATCTCATTAACAGAGACATTGGGAACCTCTAAACACTGGACCCTACCCAGTTCAACTTTGTTAAGGGCAGATCATGCCTCCTAAACCTGGTGGACTTCTTTGAGACAGCTACCAAGGCTATAGACGAGGGAAAGGTGGTCCACACAGCCTACCTAGACCTCGCAAAGGCCTTCGACACCATTCCCCACTCAGGTATTATAGACAAGCTCACCAGCCTGAACATAAACCCCTATGTTACGAGATGGGTTGCCAACTGACTCACGGACAGAACCCACATGATAAGAGTTGCGGGAGCTAGGTCTGACTCTAAACCGGTTACAAGTCGCATTCCCCAGGGCTCAGTCCTAGGTCCCCTCCTGTTTGGCATATACTTCTCAGAGGTACAGGCAAGCACAGGAGGACTATGGCTGACCAAGTTCACAGATGACTGCAAACTAAGGGCTATAATTGACTCTCTGGCTGACAGAGACATCCTCCAAAAGGGTCTCACTGAGACAGATACCTGGTGTCAAAACCATGGCATCAAGCTAAATGCCAAAAAGAACATAGTCATTCCTTTGTAAAAATTAAAGTACCCACAAACTATCACATAGGTAGTAGCCCCCTAAATATGGAAGATGTAATAAGGGATCTGGGGACCTGAGTAGATAGTAACCTCTCCTTTGATAATCAGATTGCCAAAGTGGTTAGAAAATCTTTCTATGTGGCCCACCTAATCACAAAAGGGTTTGCATCCAGATTGAAAGAGGTCATTAGGCCCCTCTACGCATGACTCATCAGACCCATCATAGAGTACAATGCCTTATTTGGGATGTACCTTACAAGACACCTGCAAGAACTGGAAAGACCACAGAAGTACCTCACCAAGAGTATCACTGGCCTCAAGCAGATGCCCTATGCAGCTCGACTGAAGAAACTCCAGCTGTACTCGGTTGCATACTGCCTATTCAGAGGTGATCTCTGCCTGACATACAAGGCTATGTCCAACCCAGAATTGATGGACATGCTCCACCTAAAGAAAACCATATCCCCTCAAGCCACACGCTCCAGTGATCTAAACCTCACCACAACAATAAATAAGACATGCTGGACTGATAGATTCCTGTCCCAGAGACTTCCCTTGCTCTGGAACAAGATTCCAGTCTACATTATGCAGAGCTCCTCGCTAACCCTCTTCAAGAGAAACCTTGACAAGTGGATGGGAAACAGAAAGTTTAACCAAAAACAATTCCCCTGCATGGAGAGAGTTGCACGGCAGATGAAAACTGAACCAAAAAACAAGTAGCCAGCAACACGGGGCTGTGGAATAAAAATTTATTGAATCATGGCTTCAAAAAACAGACTGGTTTCAGCAGGATATCACCTAGCCTTCATCAGTGTAATATTATAAGAAACAAATTGAAGTCAATTATACCTTATAATTAATTGAAAACAAAAAGTGATTGGACAGCTCATAAATATTAATATGACATCTTGTAAATATTCATTTCTATTCATAGATGTTCATTTAGTCCAGGATAAAAAAGACCACCCAGTTTAACAATCCATTTTTTCTCCTTAATATTTAATTTATTATGCCAACCAGATTTAAGTGAACGATCACCAATAATTTTATCAATGATCAAAAAATGAAATTTGGCTGTGTTGTGTTTAAGTGTGTGTTTGTAAAGTGCATTACTGGTTCTTTTGCATTTAATATCACTCAAGTGTTCTGAGACCCTTAACCTAAAGGGTCTGGAAGTTTGACTGACATAAAAAGCATGACAGCTGCAACAGGCCATGTAGACAATCCAATCAGAATTGCAATTGGCAAAAAATTTAATGTCAAATACAGTGCTACTATTACTACTAGAAAATTGTTTGGTTCTCAGTACATATTTACAATTGTTACAATGGCCACAAGGCATGCAGCCAACCAACTTATCACCGGTAATAGTAGTCTGTGCCAACTGTAAGTGCATGGAATCAGAATGGTGTTTGCAATGATTAAAGTAAGCTCCCAAATTCTTGCCCTTCCGGAAAGAAAAGGAACAAGTGGGAGCTATGATGGAAGACAATGTAGGATCCACTGAAAGAATATTCCAATTGTTTCTGATAATATTAATAAACTTATTAGTGTTTCTTCCATAAGTAGTCGTGAGACGTAAGATGTTAGATTTAGTTACTTGTTTATGTTTATATTTGAGAAGTTCATCCCTGGGTAAATGTGATGCATAATTCTTGGCAGTAGAGACATATCCGGAGCTGTAACCCCTATTTTTAAACCTGTTAGTCAAATCTTGGCTGTATAGACAAAAGATGTCATAATCAGAACAGTTCCGTCTTACCCTAATAAACTGTGATTTAGGGATGTTTCTGGCTATATGTTTTGGTTGAAAGCTTGATGCATGGAGCAAAGTATTATATTCAGGAAATTTACAGTATATTTCAGTGTTTAATGTATTGTCCGGATTTCTGGTTATTAGAATATCCAGAAAAGTAATCTGATGTTGATTATAAGTGATGGTGAAATGTAATCCCCATTTGTTGTCATTTAGATATTGAACAAACAAATGTAAATATTCAATATCTGCTCTCCACACCATCCAGCAATCATCCAAATATCTACACCAGATATCAATCTCTGGTAAATACAGATTGTGTGTGGCATCATAAATGATGTGATCCTCAATGTATGCCATATATAAATCTACATAAATGGGGGCAAAAGATGCCTACATAGCTGTTCCCTGAATCTGAAGATAGCATTGCTTGTCATAAAAAAACACATTTTTGTAAGCACGTGTTCTGTCAAGATTATCAAAAAAGTGTTAAAGCCAGGTTTGTATAAGTTGGATTTATAAAGCCAATACTCAATAGCATCCAAACCTGCCCAATGTGGAGTATTCGTATATAATGAGGTCACATCTAAAGTGCATAGCCACCAATCATTCTCAATCTGCATTTCATTGATAATATCCAGAAATTGTGTGGCATCCTGTATTCTAGTTCTTACCCAGGGTAGTAAAGGTTTTAAATATTTCGTCAGAAATTCAGATAGAGGTTCAGTTAAGGAACCAGTCCCAGCCACAATTGGTCTGCCCGGTGGATGTAAAAGATCCTTGTGGATTTTGCGCAAAAAATATATATATTGCCTAATAGGGTCCATGATAGTCAAATGTTTTAAAGTATCAGATGTAATAATCCCATTTTCCAGTGCTGAACTAAAAAATGCATCAATTTGGTGTTTAAACATGGGTGTGGGATCTATAGGCATCTTAATGTAATATCTGGCATCATCAAGTTGCCTGTGTGCTTCAATATCATAATCTATCCAGTTCATTACAACAACCACCCCTCCTTTGTCAGCAGTAGTAATAACCAATTCTTTATTGTTCACTAATTCTGCTAGACATAATGATTCCAACTCAGAGATATTATTGAACATTGGTGGGGTAGTATTAGCTGAAAAATGTAAATCTTTTAGGACCCCAAGTTGAAATAAGCTCACTGAAGGATGCATAGGTGGAGTAAAACTGGAAGGATGATATCTGAAATTATCAGAGGATTGATACTGTTCATTGTTGTCCTGAAAATATAGTCTTAAATTGATTAATCTGCAAAAAGCTATGATGTCTTGTGCAAAGGTAACTTCGGACACAAAAAAAACAGGTATAAAAGACATCCCTTTATTTAATAAAACAATCTGTTGTTCAGTTAAAGCAGTATTAGAAATGTTACATACATTGTTATATGCAAAACAGAACGTTTACCACAGGGAACTAATCTAAGGGGACGGCAAAAGCCAACACATTCCAGCTAGGCTTATAAATGCCTTCGGGCAGATAGTCTAGTACCTACCTATGAATCTATGAAGTAGTCCAATCTGGAGTCTGTAAATGATGGGTACTTCTCTTCTATGCAATGTGGGAAACAGCAGGACATTCCAACAATGTTTATACACATATATATATATATATGTATATATATAGATATATATATATATATATATATATATATATATATATATGGGTTCTGTTCACATACTGAAATCCTGAATTTCAGTATTTCAAAATTATAACACACTAGCCTACCCAATTTCAATTCTAATCAACCATTCCATAACAGAAGGCTATGTTCCCTCGATATGGAAAATATCCCACATAATTCCCCTCCACAAAGACACCCCCTCCACTGACCTCTCCAATTACCGCCCCATTGCTATCCTCTCCCCTCTCTCCAAGATACTTGAAAAATGTATCAACACCCAGGTCTTCAACTACCTCCTAGCTAATAATCTCCTCTCCAAAATCCTACATGGTTTCAGGCCATATCACAGCACTACCTCTGCTCTGCTCTCCTTCACCAACACTATACTTCATCACAAAAATAATGGCCTCTTCTCTACTGCCATATTTCTAGATCTCTCAAAGGCCTTTGACATGGTATCTCATGAGCTACTACTCTCTACTCTCCCCAGCCTCTCCTTCTCACAATCAGCCTGCAACTGGTTCCACAGCTATCTACATGGACCCCAGCAATCAGTAATCTGGGACGATAACATATCATCTCACCTCCCAGTAACATTTGGAGTTCTCCAAGAGTCTATCCTTGGCCCTCTGCTATTCTCACTTTTCAATAACAACCTACATACTGCCACCACACAAGCATCTCTTATACAGTAAGCATATGACTCTACTCGCATCTGCTCTGCCCCCACTCTACCAGAACTATAACAAATCTCACAGAAATCATTCCCTTCTGTAGAAAGCTGGCTATCCAATGCTCAGCTCCTACTCAACCCAAGTAAGACAAATCTTCTCCTGTTCCAACCTTCCAAAGCCACCCAAAACACCCCAACTTCAACATTCTTGTCAAAGACAATACCCTCATCTCTTCATCAGTACACACAAAATTACTCGGTGTGGAAATAGTCAACAAACTTAGATTTGACACCCACATATCTCTCACAATAAAAAAAGTTCACAAGAAACTTGGTGCATTATATTGAAGTTGCCAATTCCTTACCAAGGCGGCTAGAATCTCCATAGCCAATTCCCAGCTAATCGCCACCCTACTCTATGCATCCCCCACACTTACCAACCTTAAACAGACAGACCTACACAAGCTGGATGCTTGTTACAACAAAATTGCTAAATTTGCCACTGGAACCTCCTACCGCAGCCATCATTGTATCTCCTTTAAAGAACTAAACTGGCTAGAACTCCCAAAACTCCTTCACTTTAATCAACTCACCCTCACTCATAAACCTGCTAACCACATCTTTAACATCCCTTCCCTTCAAACCCTTCTCCAACCCTATCACCCCACTAGGTCCCTAAGATCAAGCAACACAAATCAACTCACTGTTATCAAACCCAAAACCTCAGCAGGAGAAGCCATATTTTCATGTACCATATCTAAACTTTGGAACAATCTTCCACCCTCTATAACTACTCTACCCTCCAGCAGCCTTTTCAATACTGTGCTCAAATTCTACTTAAATTTCCACTGGCTTTGTCCTTGTTCTAATCCAGACTAACACCCCCAGCCTTACCTCCCCCCACCTAGACTCTTAACCCAACTATACTAACACCACTACTAACCACAGTCAGAAATAGCTAGTTGTCTTTGCATACTTTAACATCTTGTCTGACAACTTTGTTACTAATATTATAAACAATAAGAAACTATCTTAGCTTACAACATTTTCTGTATGTACTGTTGATAATCAATATCTTGTTATTGTATTTAAGCCAGCAATCTGTTATGTTGTTTTCTATTGCTGCAACTTTGTATCTCTGTTTATCATGTACATGATGTGGAACTTTTCTCCCCGGGCATCTGCTGAAAAAGGACCTGCGTCCAGTCAGAATTTCCCGGTAAACAAATGTAAATAAATAAATAAATGCTGTGCCCCAGATATGTAGATGTCTGTGTTTGGGATGGTCAGCATTATGTTGTACCCCCAGATCGACACATGTCTCTGTTTGTGATGGTCAGCATCATGTTGTACCCCAAGATCTGTAGATGTCCATATTTGTGATGGTTAACATCATGTTGTACCCTCCCACATCTGCAGATATCCGTGTTTGTGATGGTCAACATCATGTCGTACCCCCCAAATCTGTACATGTCTGTGTTTGTGATGGTCATCATCATGTTGTACCACCAGATCGGTAGATTTCCATGTTTATGATGGTCAGCAACATGTTGTACCCCCCAGATCTGTAAATGTCTGTGTTTACGATGGTCAGCATCATGTTATACCCCAGATCTGTAGATGTCCATGTTTGTGATGGTCAGTATCATGTCATACCCCAAGATCTGTAAATGACTATGTTTGTGATGGTCAGCATCATGTTGTATCCCCAGATCTGTAGTTGTTCATGTTTGTGATGGTCAGCATCATGTTGTACCTCCAGATCTGTAGATGTCCATGTTTATAATGGTCAGCATCATGTTGTACCCCCAGATCTGTACATGTCCGGGTTTGTGATGGTCAGCATCATGTTATACCCCAAGATCTGTAAATGTCCATGTTTGTGATGGTCAGCATCATGTTGTACCCCCAAATCTGTAGATTTCTGTGTTTGTGATGGTCAGCATCATGTTGTACACCCAGATCTGTAGATGTCCATGTTTTGATGGTTAGCATCATGTTGTACTCCCAGATCTGTAGATGTCTGTGTTTGTGATGGTCAGCATGACGTTGTACCCCCAGATCTGTAGATGTCCATATTTGTGATGGTCAGCATCATGCTATTCCCCCCAGATTTGTAGATGTCTGTGTTTGTGATGGTCAGCATCATGTTGTACCCCTAGATCTGTAGATGTCCATGTTTGTGATGGACAGCATCATGTTGAACCCCCAGATCTGTAGATATTTGTGTATGTGATAGTCAGCATCATGTTTTACCCCCAGATCTGTAGATGTCTGTGTTTGTGATGGTCAGCATCATGTTGTACCCCAGGTCTGTAGATGTCCATGTTTGTGATGGTCAGCATTATGTTGCACCTCAAAATCTGTAGATGTCTGTGTTTGCAATGGTCAGCATCATGTTGCACCCCCAGATCTGTAAATGTCTGTGTTTGTGATGGTCAGCATCATGTTGTACCCCAAGATATGTAGATGTCCGTGTTTGTGATGGTCGGCATCATGTTGTACCCCCAGATATGTAGATGTTTGTGTTTGTGATGGTCAGCATTACAGTGCTCCTAGATTCAGTCAGCAGCTCCTTGTTACTGGTAATCTCCCACCTCTGCTATCCTGTAAGCCAGTTCCACCTGAAAGAATCTACCCTGGTGGGTACTAAACTGAAACCATGACCCACACTCCACAATCTAAACTGTCTAAGGTAATCTCCCACCTCTGCTATCCTGTAAGCCAGTTCCACCTGTAAGAATCCACCCTGCTAGGTACCAAACTGAAACCCTGACCCAAACTCCAGAACCTAAACTGTCTAAGGTAATCTCCCACCTCTGCTATCCTGTAAGCCAGTTCCACCTGAAAAAATCCACCCTGCTGGGTACTAAACTGAAACCATGACCCAAACTTCACAACCTAAACTGTCTAAGGTAATCTCCTACCTCTGCTATCCTGTAAGCCAGTTCCACCTGAAAAAATCCACCCTGCTGGGTACTAAACTGAAACCCTGTCCCAAACTCCACAATCTAAACTGTCTAAGGTTATTACCTATAACACTTGACTTTGCCATTTGTATATGTGCTGCTGAACTTGTCTATAGCACTAACAGGTGTCCCTAACTAAAACCCTGGTCCCTGTGACCAGCATGAAAAGACCCTGCAAATATTATAATAATGGAAAAATCAGAAGATAATTACCAGTGAATGTTAAGCTAAACTCATAAAATTTGATTTAAAATTGCTTGCACTCTGGTTTATTCCTTGTGCTCTGGTTTATCCCTACTATGCTTGGACTCACTCCACACCCCACCCTACTCCCAATTCCCACCCACCCCCAGTGGTGCTACATTTGTACTAATTTTTTCAACTCCCACTTATTTACAGCCAATCAGATTACTGCACCCTAATCACTTAAACCAGCCTTCTGCTGTATATTAAAACTAATTCTTAACCACTCCCTCTCTTCCACAACCTTAGCTTCTTCCCCCTTATTCACTATAATCCCTCTATCTATCCTCTCACCAACTGGCTTTACTCTTACAAATTACTAATCTACACAATGATTTAATCTAAAAATCTAGTACTACTCTCACTATTCTCCTTCTTGCTTTTCTCATATTTTCTAACACTCTATGAAAATCATTACAGAATAAGATACCAGTACTCAAAATACCAAACATCTACCCCAAGAGTCTCCAACGATAAAGACCACATATTAAATTGCCCAACAGTAGACATCACACCCTATAATCACCATCATCCAATGTAATATAGATATACTAGCTCTAAAACCAGAAACTATTATAAACTCATAGAAATGTTTTTGAAACTCCTTCTACACACACAATCTAATCTAGCAACAGCTGGTGACATCCATCCTAACCCTGGCCCATCCACCCTCAAAACAGCCATTCCCCTCTTAGCTCACCTCCCTAATACAAAATCCATTAATAAACCACCTAACTCACTATTGATTTGTCATCTTAACATTAGAAGTATAAACAATAAAGTGCATGAACTACATGCCCTCTTAGAAACTCACTCTCATGATGTACTTTGTCTATCAGAAACATGGCTGAAACCTTCAACTTCTGATAATGAAATATTGCCACCTAGATATAATATTCTCAGGTTAGACAGGTCTACTAGAAAAGGAGACGGAGTAGCCATACTTTATAAATCTCATCTTAATGTAACTATTGACCCCTCACAACTTTGTCCAAAAATAATGCCAAAGTACTATCCACCAACTACATATAAATAAGAATAAAAGTATTAGGATCGTATGCCTATATATCCCTCCTGGGAATAAAGTAACTAACCTTGAATGTATTCTCAACTCATTGTTCAGCAACTGTCCACATGAAATAATAGTACTTGGTGATTGCAACATAAAGTGAACCACCTGCTCCTCCAAATCACCCTCCACCCACATTAACCTCTATGGGTTTACTCAAACCATTACAACCCCAACCAGAATAGGTAATGCTAGTAATCAAGAGAGTTTACTGGACTTGATGCTTATTAACTCGGAACCCCATATGTACACTTCAGGTACCCTTCCAGATGATATGAGTGATCACTTCCTCACCTAAATTATCAAGCATAAAGCCATAGTTAACCATAATCCAATTCTCAGAACCATAAGAACCAAGAAAAACTTTAACCTAGTTGATTTTCAAAAAGAACTTAAATCTTGTAACTGGTCAGTCTTAAAACAGCTACCCCTAGAAGAAGCGGTTGCTCACTTCAGTAATAAATTCCTGGAAATCTTAGACTACCATGCTCCTATACGCTCCACCAGGGTAAAATCAAAAATCACTCCATGGTTTACTACTGAAACCAAATCTAAAATTGCCCTTAGAAACAAAGCATGGATCATATGGAGAACCACCAAAACTCCCCAGATCAAATTAGGTATCGACAGCTAAGAAATGAAACCAAAAGATCAGTCTTACAAGATAAGAAAAAACATTATTTCCAGTTACAGCACAAAAATCATAACAACACACAAAAAATCTGGGCAGGCTTAAATAGACTACTGCACCCTGGCCAAACCTCCAACCCACCCCCTGTATCCACCTCAGACAAACTACCAATGGATGTTGCTAACATATTCAACTGCTTCTTTACTGAGACCATCCAATCCTTAGCTAGTCAACTACCTCCTAGTTCTCCCACTATTAACCTCTCTACCTCTAATTCCCAACCCCTTTTTAGATTCCACCCAGTTGATACCGCATTTATTCAAGCTCTTCTTAAAAAATTAAAACCCACAACTTTGTAAGCCGATCGCCTCCCTGCTGAGTATTTGCAAAACGCTGCTGATGCTATAGCTTATCCTATTTCCATTCTTGTCAACAGGTCCATAGCTGAAACCTCTATCCCTTCCATCTGGAAGACATCCTATGTGATTCCGTTGCATAAAGCAGGTAGTTCTACAGAACTATCCAATTTTCGCCCTATTGCCATACTATCTCCTCTCGCCAAAATATTGGAAAAATGTATCCACAAGCAATTAATGCATCACCTTATCCAAAATAATTTACTGTCCAACTCCCAGCATGGTTTTAGGCCTCACCACTCGACCACCTCAGCCCTGGTTGCTTTCTCTAATATAATAAATCATAATCGTAGTAATAAATTATCCTCAGCCCTATTCATAGGCCTATCCAAGGCATTTGATATGATAGATCACCACCTACTAATTCAGACCCTTAAAATGAACTACTTAGATACAACCGCTCTCCATTGGTTTCAATCTTACTTAAATGGCAGACAACAGGCAGTATGATGGCAAAATGAAATATCTTCCCTCCTACCCAATACTCTGGGTGTCCCCCAGGGTTCTATACTGGGTCCCCTCTTGTTCTCTATATTCATTAACGATCTCCAAACTATAATACTAAATTTAAACTGCATACAGTACGCAGATGATTCCACACTAATTTGCTCAGCTTCCTCCCAGTCAAATCTGTGCTTACAAACCCAGCTAACCTTTAACAAAGTTGAAAAATGGCTCTATGACCACCGCCTGATCATAAACCCTAACAAAACTAAGTTGCTACTTTTTACCCCCACATTCAGGTTGAACCCCCTGTCTTTTACTATTTCCTCTAACAATGGGACCACAATTCATCCTGACACCCACACAAAACTATTAGGTGTTAATATCGACAACAATCTTAAATTCGACATTCATATCAATAATACCATTAAAACTGTCAACAAAAAACTAGGGTCACTTTACAAGATTAAGTCCTTTCTCACTCCAACTGCTCGTATGGCCACTGCTCGCTCTCACTTACTTTCAACCTTACTATATGCTTCCCCTGTTCTAACCAACCTAGGTAAAGCTTAACTTAATAGATTATTGGTTTGCTATAATCACATAGCCAGATTTGCCACTGGCCTGCCTTACAAGACACATCACTGCACTAATCTAATATCGCTTGGGTGACTTGAATTACCTTCCCTAATCCAATTCAACCAATTGGTACTTGCCCATAAAATCTTACACCAACCGGACAAACCCCCTGCACTGAAACCAATAATCTACCCCTGTAACAATCTAAACACACTTAGATCATCAAAAAAACTACTTGTCCAAACTATCAAAGCAAACAACTCAGCCGGTGATTCCCTATTCACTAACTATGTAGGAAAAATCTGGAACTCCTTACCAGCTAATATTTCCCTAGAACCCTCCTCAAAACAATTTAAGCATAATCTAACTATACACTTTAAATTACACTGCTCCTGCTCATGTTCTAAACCTGACTAATTCATGTTGTGTTGAAATATACTTACTCCAATGTTTCTCAAAGTCCTTGATGCTCATAGATGTCAACTGAGGATCTAAGTAACTGTTGATTTCTGATATACTGTAAATATTTTTATTGTATTGTATTGATTTTCACTGTTTTCCTATGTAATTGTATTCCTATCTCTGCTTATATGAAATTGTATTTGTTTTTCCTTTGGAGCTTTTTTCCCCGGGCCTCTGCTGAAAATGGACATATATCCAGTCAGACTATCCCAGTCAACAAATGTAAAATAAATAAATAAATGTTGTACCCCCAGATCTGCAGATATCTCTGTTTGTGATGGCCAGCTTCATGTTTTACCCCCAGATCTGTACATCTGTGTTTGTGATGGTCAGCATCATATTGTAACCCCGATCTGTAGATGCCTGTGATTGTGATGGTCAGCATTATGTTGTACCCCCAGATCTGTAGATGTCCGTGTTTGTGATGGTCAGCATCATGTTGTACCACAAGATCTGTAGATATCCATGTTTGTGATGGTCAGCATCATGTTGTACCCCCAGATCTGTAGACGTATGTGTTTGTGATGGTCAGCATTATGTTGTACCCCAAGATCTGAATGTGTGTGTTTGTGATGGTCAGCATTATGTTATACCCCCAGATCTGTAGATGTCCATGTTTGTAATGGTCAGCATCATGTTGTAACCCCAGTCTGTAGATTTATTTATTTTTATTTATTATTTATTTTATTTTACATTTGTATACTGAGAAAGTCTGACTGGACAGAAGTCCATTTTCAGCGGAGGCCCGGGGAGAAAAGCTCCACATTACAATACATTGCATGAGAGTAAAAAGAAGTAGAACATACGTACATATGGCATATATACACATCAGGACAACATGCTGGTGATTAGCAAACATACATATCGCATATATACACACAACAGGAAATCATGCTAGTGATTAA